>NC_052342.1:23462628-23559157 GCF_016432855.1 Salvelinus namaycush | reverse complement strand
CTACCAGTCAGTCTCGTCTTGAAAACATGTTATTTCTTGTAGTCTGCACGAACCCTACTTTATTTATGAATCAGCGATACACAAATGGCTCAATTATTTATTATAACTAATTAAACCGGTACAGAACACACAAAGCATTCTAACATTATACAGTAAATTCAGTCTCTAGAAGACTAACAAAACATGACAGTTTGTTATAACACGATGCCGAATTCAGAGAGAGAAGGGGGGAGGAAGAGAGACAAAGGAATTACGTCATATTATACTTACGATGAGCTGTCCTTGATCATCGAGATCCTTTGGTCAAGGAGATGTTGGGTGTACGACTCTGGTTTGGCCACCAGAGATCAGCATGTCCTTGGTCTTTGTGGTTGAATCTGTGTTTTAAATTCACTGCAGTAAGGACTACAGTAAAACTGTAAAAAATTTGGCAAAGAAATGTACTTTTTGTCTGAATACAAAGTGTTATGTTTGGGGAAAATCCAACACAAAACATCACTTAGTACCACCTTCATATTTTCCAGCATGGTGGTGGCTGCATCATGTTATGCTTATATTTGTCATCGGCAAGGAGTAGGGAGTTTAAAAGAAGGGGGGAAAAAATAGGAATAGAGCTAAGCACAGCCAAAACCCTAAAGGAAAACCTGGTTCAGGTAAAAAACAACAACATTGTTGCTCTAAAATATTGGAGAACAAATAAAACCAAATTACGCTTTGCATGCCACCAGTTGAGGAACCTGTTTTAATACCTTATCATTATTATTTTTGTGACTTGTTGCTGTCATTGCAAACTAAATAATTTGAATTATTGAAATTCCTGAGAGATATGACAACAATAAAAAGTGTTGTAGTGGTTGTAATTGGCCATGTTCCAGGTTGACTGCATTGCAGACGCCTGCCAGATCGCACAACGCCTCTATAAGTGTTAAACATATAAGCTAACCACATCACTTGAAGGGCCTCCCGAGTGGAGCAGCTGTCTAAAACATCACTTTTTTTAAGCAACCTGATGCCTGACTGAGGTAAATGACGTGGTACGCAGCCATTGGTTGATGCAATGCAACGTCTGCAATGTGGTCAGCCTGTAAACATTACCATCTTTATCAAACCACTCTCCTCTTTCATTAATGCAACATCCTGTCATGTAGCTAGGTTGAAGATGGGAAGGTTAAGACAACGTAATATCTCCATGTGGAAGCGTTAGAAAATAAACAAATTCATGGGACCAGCGTCGTTGCTGGATTCTACAGGATTAGCATTATAACAGTGACTAGTGGTCAGAAAATTCATAAAGTGGCTGTAAAATTGTAAAAAAACGTCTAAATTAATAGAATGACAGTAAAGCAGCTATGTGTTCAATGCGTAGTTAGCTGAAATTCACCACGATTGTGTTTATTTTTCACTTTGATGGCAAACTTTCTGTGCTGCTAAAATTCTCTCCAGACATTCGAATGTAGAAGCTGGTCCCTTGGGGTCCGATTCCTACTTATGAAATGATGCCTTTCTTAATTAAGGACTTCTCAGTATTTGGTAATCAGACTTACCTTATGTGGGTGCGTAATGGGCTTTGCACGTGTGGTTCCCTTGAAGGTGCTGAATAAATGTAATTCGACCATTGCTGGCCAACAGATTTTCTCATGGAGTTCTCAGTTAATAGGGTTTTCAGTACATTTATCTTAATCCATCCCTTTAGGAACGGTGTACTCTTAATTAGAACTTTGTCGACAGACTACAATGCATTGAGAGAACGGGTGTCACACCCTGTCCTTAGTATTCTTTGTTTTCTTTATTATTTTAGTTAGGTCAGGGTGTGACATGGGAATGTTTGTGTTTTATCGGTTTGTGGTATATGGTAAAGGGGGTGTTGGGTGTAGTGTATGGGTTTGTGTTGAGTGTATGTGTCTAGCTGTGTCTATGTTGGTGTAGTTGTCTAGGAGAGTCTATGGTTGCCTGAATGGGTCCCAATTAGAGACAGCTGATTTCTGTTGTCTCTGATTGGGAGCCATATTTAGGGTAGCCATAGGCTTTCGTTTGTTTGTGTGGGTAATTGTCTATGTTATACGTTTGTAGCCTGTATGTGCACTACGTTCATAGCTTCACGGTCGTTTGTTTGTTTTGTTAGTTTTGTAATAGTGTTTTGTTTTTGGTTCTCCTTCTTCATAATAAAAAGGAAGATGGCTTATTTTCCTAATGCTGCGTTTTGGTCCGTCAATCCTCCACACGATCGTGACAGAATTACCCACCAATACAGGACCAAGCGGCATGTAAAGCGGCAACAGGACCCACCTACACAGGATTCTTGGACATGGGAGGAGATACTGGATGGTAAGGGGCCTTGGGCACAACCGGGAGAATATCGCCTTCCTCGTGAAGAGCTGGAGGCAGCTAAAGCCGAGAGGAGGCGATATGAGGAGGCAGCACGGAAACAAGGCTGGAAGCCCGTGAGTACAACCCAAAAATTTCTTGGGGGGGGCCTTAAAGGGAGTGTGGCGAAGTCAGGTAGGAAACCTGCGCCTACTCCCTGTACTTACCGTGGAGAGCGAGAGTACGGGCAGACACCGTGTTACGCAGTAGAGCGCACGGTGTCTCCTGTACGCGTGCATAGCCCGGTTCGGTACATTCCAGCTCCACGTATCGGCCGGGCTAGATTGAGCGTTGAGCCGTATGTCATGAAGCCGGCCCAACGCATCTGGTCACCAGTGCGTCTCCTCGGGCCGGCGTACATGGCACCAGCCTTACGCATGGTGTCCCCGGTTCGCCTACATAGCCCGGTGCGGGTTATTCCACCTCCCCGCACTGGTCAGGCGACGGGGAGCATACAACCAGGTAGGGTTGGGCAGGCTCAGTGCTCAAGGGAGCCAGTACGCATGCACGGTCCGGTATTTCCGGCGCCACCTCCCCGCCCCTACCCAGTACCACCAGTGCCTCCTCCACGCACTAGCCCTATGGTGCGTGTCTCCAGCCCTTTACCACCAGTGCCTAAACCACGCAACAAGCCTCCTGTGTGTCCCCAGAGTCCTGTGCGTCCTGTTGCTGCTCCCCGCACTAGCCCTGAGATGCGTGTCCCCAGTCCGGTACCACCAGTTCCGGCACCACGCACTAGGCCTAATGTGCGCTCCCAGGGTCCAGTATGCCCTGTTCCTTCTCCCCGCACTAGCCCTGAGATGCGTGTCCCCAGCCCGGTACCACCAGTTCCGGTACCACGCACCAGGCCTACAGTGCGCCTCAGCCGGCAAGAGTCTGCCGTCTGCACAGCGATGCCTGAACTGCCCGTCTGCCAAGCGCCATCTGAGCCATCCGTCTACCCAGCGCCATCTGAGCCATCCGTCTACCCAGCGCCATCTGAGCCATCCGTCTACCCAGCGCCATCTGAGCCATCCGTCTGCCCCGAGCCATTAGAGCCGCCCGTCTGTCCCGAGCCGTCAGAGCCGTTCGTCAGTCAGGAGCCGCTAGAGCCATTCGTCAGACAGGATCTGCCAGAGCCGCCAACCAGACAGGATCTGCCAGAGCCGCCAACCAGACAGGATCTGCCAGAGCCGCCAACCAGCCATGAGCAGCCAGATCCGTCAGCCAGCCATGAGCAGCCAGATCCGTCAGCCAGCCATGAGCAGCCAGATCCGTCAGCCAGCCATGAGCAGCCAGATCCGTCAGCCAGCCATGAGCAGCCAGATCCGTCAGCCAGCCATGAGCAGCCAGATCCGTCAGCCAGCCATGAGCAGCCAGATCCGTCAGCCAGCCATGGGCCGTCCCTCAGTCCGGAGCTGCAGTCCCTCAGTCCGGAGCTGCAGTCCCTCAGTCCGGAGCTGCAGTCCCTCAGTCCGGAGCTGCAGTCCCTCAGTCCGGAGCTGCAGTCCCTCAGTCCGGAGCTGCAGTCCCTCAGTCCGGAGCTGCCGTCCCTCAGTCCGGAGCTGCCGTTCCTCAGTCCGGAGCTGCCGTTCCTCAGTCCGGAGCTGCCCCTTATCCTGGTGCTGCCCCTTACCCTGGTACTGCCCCTTAGTCCGGAGCTGGCCATTAGTCCGGAGCTGGCCATTAGTCCGGAGCTGCCCCTTAGTCCGGAGCTGCCCCTTAGTCCGGAACTGCCCCTTAATTCAGTGGGGTTAATGTGGAGGGGGGTCATTTGGAGGAAGCTAAGGAGGCGGTTAGTGACTGTGGTGGGGTGGGGACCACGACCAGTGCCGGAGCCGCCACCGTGGAAGGAAGCCCACCCAGACCCTCCCCTAGACTGTGTGCTGGTGCGCCCGGAGTTCGCACCTTAAGGGGGGGGTTATGTCACACCCTGGCCTTAGTAGTCTTTGTTTTCTTTATTATTTTAGTTAGGTCAGGGTGTGACATGGGGAATGTTTGTGTTTTATCGGTTTTGGGTGGTTATATGGTAAAGGGGGTGTTGGGTGTAGTGTATGGGTTTGTGTTGAGTGTATGTGTCTAGCTGTGTCTATGTTGGTGTAGTTGTCTAGGAGAGTCTATGGTTGCCTGAATGGGTTCCCAATTAGAGACAGCTGATTTCTGTTGTCTCTGATTGGGAGCCATATTTAGGGTAGCCATAGGCTTTCGTTTGATGTGGGTAATTGTCTATGTTATACGTTTGTAGCCTGTATGTGCACTACGTTCATAGCTTCACGGTCGTTTGTTTGTTTTGTTAGTTTTGTAATAGTGTTTTGTTTTTGGTTCTCCTTCTTCATAATAAAAAGGAAGATGGCTTATTTTCCTAATGCTGCGTTTTGGTCCGTCAATCCTCCACACGATCGTGACAACGGGTTCCGAAAATAGGGATCAATGAAAGGATGTCATCTATGTGTCTTAGCATCCGTTTCAGCACCAAATGGTAAACAAAGAAATACTCTGATCTTGTAGATTATTTAGGCACATTTTTGGGAAAGTATGTATGAATCCTAAAAAAACTGGTTTGGAGAGCCTTCACGGACAAAATATATTACTGAATAAAAAATACAGCGGTTTAGTTCAACCTGAAAGTTGTCATATTCAAGTTCAATCCATGAAATATTGGAAGGTGGAAAGAAGTGTATAATAGGGGTTGAACAGTAATCCTTTAAATCTACCCTAACTCTCACTAATCATGGAACTGTACGGTCTGGTCGTTGTGAACCGTGCGCCAGGCACAGTGGCGGTTCTAGCTTGTATGGCTCCAGGTTTAGCCTGCTATGTGTGGTCTGAGTTTCATAATGATTCAAATAGGCTACATGTCCCAAACTATTGCTCAACGTTAGTCTAATATGATACACTAATACTAGCGACCATCAGGAACAATTTATACTACATGACCAAAAAGTATGTGGACACCTGCTCGTCGAACATCTCATTCCAAAATCATGAGCATTAATATGGAGTTGGTCTCCCCTTATCTGTCATAACAGCCTCCACTCTTCTGGGAAGGCGTTCTACTAGATGTTGTAACATTGCTGTGGGGACTTGTTTTTCCATTCAGCCACAAAATCATTAATACGAGTGGGCACTGATGTTGGGCGATTAGGCCTGGCTCGCAGCTGGCGTTCCAATTCATTCCAAAGGTGTTTGGTGGGGTTGAGGTCAGGGCTCTGTGCAGGCCAGTCAAGTTCTTCCACACCGATCTTGACAAACCATTTCTGTATGGACCTCGCTTTGTGCACGGGGGCATTGTCATGCTGAAACAGGAAAGGGCCTTCCCCAAACTGCCGAGTCCTTGTGTGCGTTTTGGGTGGCATGCTCAGAGTAATACAGCACAATAAAGATACTTGCATTTTATTTCCTAACAATGTTTGGATCGACTTACACCTGTGAGTCCTCTTTTTCCTCTATGAGTGCAATATAGACTCACGACAGGAACCGGCTTCCACATAAGTCAATCGAGGACTGCCTGCACATCAAAATAAGATCCATCCATCCATCAAACCTGACATCCACCAGATTGTGTCCGATGGGAAATGCAACTTTTCTCATTGAGTCAGTAACTTAGTGGCCTATCTGACTGTATTTAGTAAATTCTAATATTATTGTGAGAAGTTGTCCAGGGATATCTCCAGATGACAGTGTGTTTTGTTTGTTCTGTCGTTACAAGAGCAGGCTAATCCTGACACAGACAGCCTTTTTTATTTAAATAATTGTTTTATGTAGGATGCTACATTTTTGACCAGTTGCAACTGTAAGTAGGTCTAATAAAAAAAATCCTACTTCTATTAGGCTGTTAAGGATGTTAAGCCTCATAGCCTACCTCAGCCAGTTAACTTATTTGATATAGGTCTAGGCTCGGAAGTGACAGACTCCAATTAAGCCCTCTTGTTGTTTGTAAAGTCAAATTAAAATGAATATTATTGTTGAAATGAATTGCTCGACTGGTGTAGGTTTTCTCCATTTGTTGGTTTTTGGACAAGGACATCCCAGCCGGCCAAACCCCCCTTTAACCCGGACGACACTGGGCCAATTGTGCATTACCTCATGGGTCTCCCGGTCGCGGCCGGCATGGATATCGAACTAGCATCTGTAGCAACGCAGTTTGCACTGCATTGCAGTGTCTTAGACAGCTGTTCCACTCGGGAGGCCCCATCCAGGAAGTTTTTAATGCTGATCATTTGCCTTGCACAAAGTATCAAAATACAGAGAGGTGTTGGCAAGAGTCTATTGTCCTGCTAATAGCCCATAATGGACTATTATAATACATGGTGAGTCTATTGTCCTGCTAATAGCCCATAATGGACTATTATAATACATGGTGAGTCTATGTCACGTTCCTGACCTGTTTTCTGTTAGTTTTTTGTATGTGTTAGCTGGTCAGGACGTGAGTTTGGGTGGGCAGTCTATGTTTTCTGTTTCTATGTTGGTTTGGGTACCTAATATGGTTCTCAATTAGAGGCAGGTGGTTTTCATCTCCTCTGATTGAGAATCATATTAAGGTAGGTGTTTTCACATTGTTTGTCGTGGGTGGTTGTCTCCTGTGTCTGTGTATATGTTTGCACCATACGGGACTGTTTCGTTCGTTCGTCGTTTTGTTTTGTTTTGTAGTAAGTACTTGTTCGTTCGTTCTTCGTGTTTCATGTAAGTTTGTCGTTCTAGTCTGTCTACATTCGTTTTGTTATTTTGTATCATTTCAAGTATAGTTCGTTTTGTTCTTGTTAAATAAACTTCAGTATGTCATTTCAACGCGCTGCACCTTGGTTCAATCCCTGCTCCTCCTCTTCGGATGAAGAGCTAAGAGGTAGTGGGCCTAGGGCAGGTAGGAGACCTGCGCCCACTTCCCAGGCTTACCGTGGAGAGCGGGAGTACGGGCAGACACCGTGTTATGCAGTAGAGCGCACGGTGTCTCCTGTACGTGTGCATAGCCCGGTGCGGGTTATTCCACCTCCCCGCACTGGTAGGGCTAGATTGGGTATTGAGCAAGGTGTCATGAGGCCGGCTCAACGTGTCTGGTCTCCAGTGCGTCTCCTCGGGCCGGCTTACATGGCACCAGCCTTACGCATGGTGTCCCCGGTTCGCCTACATAGCTCGGTGCGGGTTATTCCACCTCCCCGCACTGGTCGGGCGACGGGGAGCATTCAACCAGGTAAGGTTGGGCAGGCTCAATGCTCAAGGGAGCCAGTACGCCTGCACGGTCCGGTATTTCCGGCGCCACCTCCCCGCCCCAGCCTAGTACCAACAGTGCCTACACCACGCACCAGGCTTCCAGTGCGTCTTCAGAGCCCTGTTCCTCCTCCACGCACTCTCACTGTGGTGCGTGTCTCCAGCCCAGTGCCTCCAGTTCCGGCACCACGCACTAAGCCACCTGTGCGTCTCCTGAGTCCTGTACACACTGTTACTTCTCCCCGTACTAGTCCTGATGTGCGTGCACTCAGCCCGGTGCCACCAGTGCCGGTACCACGCACCAGGCACAGAGTACGCTTTGAGAGTCCAGTGTGCCCTGTCCCTGCTCCCGGCACTAGCATGAAGGTGCGTGTCCTTAGCCCGGTGCCTCCAGTTCCGGCACCACGCACCAGGTCTACAGTGCGCCTTATCCGGCCAGAGCCATCTGTCTCCCCAGCGCCATCTGAGCCATCCGTCTCCCCAGCGCCATCTGAGCCATCCGTCTCCCCAGCGCCATCTGAGCCATCCGTCTCCCCAGCGCCATCTGAGCCATCCGTCTCACCAGCGCCATCTGAGCCATCCGTCTGCCCAGTGCCGTCTGAGCCATCCGTCTGTCCCGAGCCATTAGAGCCGCCCGTCTGTCCCGAGCCGTCAGAGCCGATAGTCAGTCAGGAGCCGCTAGAGCCATTCGTCAGACAGGATCTGCCAGAGCCGCCAACCAGACAGGATCTGCCAGAGCCGCCAACCAGACAGGATCTGCCAGAGCCGCCAACCAGACAGGATCTGCCAGAGCCGCCAACCAGACAGGATCTGCCAGAGCCGCCAACCAGACAGGATCTGCCAGAGCCGCCAACCAGACAGGATCTGCCAGAGCCGCCAACCAGACAGGATCTGCCAGAGCCGCCAACCAGACAGGATCTGCCAGAGCCGCCAGCCAGACAGGATCTGCCAGAGCCGCCAGTGAGCCATGAGCGTCCAGAGCTGTTAGCGAGCCATGAGCGTCTAGAGCCGTCAGCCTGCCATGAGCGTCCAGAGCCGTCAGCCTGCCATGAGCGTCCAGAGCCGTCAGCCTGCCATGAGCGTCCAGAGCCGTCAGCCTGCCATGAGCGTCCAGAGCCGTCAGCCTGCCATGAGCGTCCAGAGCCGTCAGCCTGCCATGAGCGTCCAGAGCCGTCAGTCAGCCATGAGCTGCCCCTCAGCCCGAAGCGGCTAGTAATCCAGAACTGCCCCTCAGTCCAGAGCTGTCTTTCTGTCCGGAGCTGCCCTTCAGTCCGGAGTTGCCCCTCTATCCCGAGCTATCTCTCTATCCTGAGCTATCTCTCTATCCTGAGCTACCTCTCTATCCCGACCTACCTCGCTGTCCTGAGCTACCTTGTCCCGGAGCTGTCCCTTATCTTGGTGTTGCCCCTTATATTAGGTGGGTGGAGAAAGAGGGTGGTCATTCTAAGGGGGAGACGTAAGCTGGGATTGACTATGGTGGGGTGGGGACCTCGCCCTGAGCCTGAGCCACCACCGTGGTCAGATGCCCACCCGGACCCTCCCCTAGACTTTTGGTGGTGCGTTCGGAGTACGCACCTTGAGGGGGGGGGGGTTATGTCACGTTCCTGACCTGTTTTCTGTTAGTTTTTTGTATGTGTTAGCTGGTCAGGACGTGAGTTTGGGTGGGCAGTCTATGTTTTCTGTTTCTATGTTGGTTTGGGTACCTAATATGGTTCTCAATTAGAGGCAGGTGGTTTTCATCTCCTCTGATTGAGAATCATATTAAGGTAGGTGTTTTCACATTGTTTGTCGTGGGTGGTTGTCTCCTGTGTCTGTGTATATGTTTGCACCATACGGGACTGTTTCGTTCGTTCGTCGTTTTGTTTTGTTTTGTAGTAAGTACTTGTTCGTTCGTTCTTCGTGTTTCATGTAAGTTTGTCGTTCTAGTCTGTCTACATTCGTTTTGTTATTTTGTATCATTTCAAGTATAGTTCGTTTTGTTCTTGTTAAATAAACTTCAGTATGTCATTTCAACGCGCTGCACCTTGGTTCAATCCCTGCTCCTCCTCTTCGGATGAAGAGGAGGAGGAACGCCGTAACAGTCTATTGTCCTGCTAATAGCCCATAATGGACTATTATAATACATGGTGAGTCTATTGTCCTGCTAATAGCCCATAATGGACTATTATAATACATGGTGTCCAGGTCAGGATAATCAAAACATTTCTTTATTAAAGACTATCAGAAAGAATGTTGCTACTTATTTATTTTGATCCAAAGCCATGAATGAGTGAGTCACTCAGCTTTATGGAGGTGCCGAGGCTATATGACTGAGTCACTCAGCTTTATGGAGGTGCCGAGGCTATATGACTGAGTCACTCAGCTTTATGGAGGTGCCGAGGCTATATGACTGAGTCACTCAGCTTTATGGAGGTGCCGAGGCTATATGAGTGAGTCACTCAGCTTTATGGAGGTGCCGAGGCTATATGACTGAGTCACTCAGCTTTATGGAGGTGCCGAGGCTATATGACTGAGTCACTCAGCTTTATGGAGGTGCCGAGGCTATATGACTGAGTCACTCAGCTTTATGGAGGCGCCGAGGCTATATGACTGAGTCACTCAGCTTTATGGAGGCGCCGAGGCTATATGACTGAGTCACTCAGCTTTATGGAGGCGCCGAGGCTATATGACTGAGTCACTCAGCTTTATGGAGGCGCCGAGGCTATATGACTGAGTCACTCAGCTTTATGGAGGCGCCGAGGCTATATGACTGAGTCACTCAGCTTTATGGAGGCGCCGAGGCTATATGACTGAGTCACTCAGCTTTATGGAGGCGCCGAGGCTATATGACTGAGTCACTCAGCTTTATGGAGGCGCCGAGGCTATATGACTGAGTCACTCAGCTTTATGGAGGCGCCGAGGCTATATGACTGAGTCACTCAGCTTTATGGAGGCGCCGAGGCTATATGACTGAGTCACTCAGCTTTATGGAGGCGCCGAGGCTATATGACTGAGTCACTCAGCTTTATGGAGGCGCCGAGGCTATATGACTGAGTCACTCAGCTTTATGGAGGCGCCGAGGCTATATGACTGAGTCACTCAGCTTTATGTAGGCGCCGAGGCTATATGACTGAGTCACTCAGCTTTATGTAGGTGCCGAGGCTATATGACTGAGTCACTCAGCTTTATGTAGGTGCCGAGGCTATATGACTGAGTCACTCAGCTTTATGGAGGTGCCGAGGCTATATGACTGAGTCACTCAGCTTTATGTAGGTGCCGAGGCTATATGACTGAGTCACTCAGCTTTATGTAGGTGCCGAGGCTATATGACTGAGTCACTCAGCTTTATGGAGGCGCCGAGGCTATATGACTGAGTCACTCAGCTTTATGGAGGCGCCGAGGCTATATGACTGAGTCACTCAGCTTTATGGAGGCGCCGAGGCTATATGACTGAGTCACTCAGCTTTATGGAGGCGCCGAGGCTATATGACTGAGTCACTCAGCTTTATGTAGGTGCCGAGGCTATATGACTGAGTCACTCAGCTTTATGTAGGTGCCGAGGCTATATGACTGAGTCACTCAGCTTTATGTAGGTGCCGAGGCTATATGACTGAGTCACTCAGCTTTATGGAGGTGCCGAGGCTATATGACTGAGTCACTCAGCTTTATGTAGGTGCCGAGGCTATATGACTGAGTCACTCAGCTTTATGTAGGTGCCGAGGCTATATGACTGAGTCACTTAGCTTTATGTAGGTGCCGTGGCTATATGACTGAGTCACTCAGCTTTATGGAGGTGCCGAGGTTATATGACTGAGTCACTCAGCTTTATGTAGGTGCCGAGGCTATATGACTGAGTCACTCAGCTTTATGGAGGTGCCGAGGCTATATGACTGAGTCACTCAGCTTTATGGAGGTGCCGAGGCTATATGACTGAGTCACTCAGCTTTATGGAGGTGCCGAGGCTATATGACACTGCCATCAACTTGATTATTTAGCAGACACAACTTGCTTTTATATTCAGTCAACACATATATCTTAAGAAATCATGGAATATAATTTAACATTTTTATTTCTCTTAGAATAAAACATTCAATCACCTTCTTCATCCCCATCATTCAGTTAATTGAAATTCATTTTTGAAGTTGTGCACAATTATTTGGTTTATGTTGCACATTCATTGTCAGTTAGAGACACAGTAGCGCCTTGGGACCCAAAAGCATAATCAGTGCTCTAACTCCCCCTTGTGCTGGTCTGGAGTGATGAAGCAGTGACGCAGGGTACCGTACTAAACCACAAATTACCTCCCGCAGCATAATCTCAAAACTTTTAGTTGAGGAACCACTGTATGATGTTGACATGATCAGTCCATGTCATCTGCATACTACAGTAGATATAACATGATTTGATGTCCATTTATCTGTGGTCAATGTCCTTGAGCCTTCTTAGATGGGAACTTCTAATGTAAGTCTAAGGCAGCACCCAAGGGGCTTGCATTTTTGAGCTCTACCTGTAGATTTTGCGGTGACGTAGTGTCCCCATGAGTGACAGAACACTGAGCCAATCACGGCGCAACTAGAGAACATTACCAACACCTACACTCCGTATTTTCCGCTGGCTTTACCACCAACACAGAAAGCACTGAGCTAGGCAGAAACACCTGCATTTTGAAGCTGCCTTAGTCAAGAAATCAAAAAAGAGACCATGTTTGTATGCGGCTTTAAAATATATCTATATATTTTTTTACATTGTTTGCAAACTGATATATGACACATATTAATGCCAAAATAACATGCAAAACAGGCAAAAACAAACAAAAACATAGTTTTTTTTTATACACAGGTTCTGCCCCGCATGCCTTGAATGGCGTGTCGCCAATGCTGGTTTCACATGAACTAAAACAATTTCTATGTGTATTTACAAGTCCTTCTCCAAACGGATTACTCATTTACCTAGCTATTATCAATAGCTCTTATCCATTTATAAGTTACAGTTCATGGAGGATGGTGTTATTTCTTTAGTGAAAAAGGGAATAACGTTCCATTTACGCACGTTTAACTTGGGTCGGAATCAGGGGCTTGTTGAATAGCTGCTTAAAGAGTTATGGGATATTAGAATTGTCTTGTCCTAACCTGTATATTTTGAACCAAGTCATGTGGGTAAGAAGGAAACCTGACCTTTGACCTGCATTTGTCGAATGGTTTGTGTTAAAGTAATTTAATTCCTATGTTTATCAACCAATTAAAACACTCTGCCCATACATAAGAATTTGTAAGATACTTATCAGCATAAAATGGACAGAAACCAGTCTTAAAATCAATCAATCAATAGCGTTTATTCTCGAGAGTACTGATCATATTATAATTTACATCAGGTTATATAATAAAGATGATGTCATAGGTTTTAATGTCCATCCTCCTCTCGGATACAATGGCAGTACAGTTCACAGCCTCATTACGTTGTCTGCCACCTGTTAAACAATCTGCAACCAGCCCAAGGTCTCTCCCCTCCCTGGGTAGAGACAGAATGTCCTGTAAGGAACACAGCATTCCAGCCTGTCTGAAGATAACTCCATTCTTTCTAATAAGGAACACATTATATTCAGCATTATGATTATAATAAGATTCATTCATCCATACAGTAACATAGTAGTATTCTGTTTAGTTATAATTCTAAGTCAAATGTATACATATTTTAGTCATTAAACACAAAAATCCCGTAACAGTTTGTTACCATGGAAATGTGTTGTGGTTTACGCAAGGTACCACATGTTGGCAAAATTTTGGACTTTGGACACCTATTATATTGTGGCTCAATAAAGTCAGTCTCAGTCTGGGATATAATATTGAAACAGTATATTCAAAACAGACAGAAAATATATGCAACTTCCATGTGTAGCTGCATTACAAAGCAGTTCAATGCTTATGTGTGGTATACAGTGCCTTCGGAAAGTTTTCAGACCCCTTCACCTTTTCCACATTTTGTTACGTTACAGCCTTATTCTAAAATGGATAAAATAAAATAAAATATTCAGCAATCTACACACAATACCCCATAATGAAAAAGCGAAAACAGGTTTTTAGAAATCTTTGCACATTTATTAAAAATAATATAATTTACTTATTTACATTAAGTATTAAGACCCTTTGCTATGAGACTCGAAATTGAGCTCAGGTGCATCCTGTTTCCATTGATTATTCTTGAGATGTTTCTACAACTTGATTGGAGTCCACCTGTGGTAAATTCAATTGAATGGACATGATTTGGAAAGGCACACACCTGTCTATATAAGGTCCTACAGTTGACAGTGCATATCAGAGCAAAAACCAAGCCATGAGGTCGAAGGAATTGTCCATAGAGCTCCGAGACAGGATTGTGTCGAGGCACAGATCTGGGGAAGGGTACCAAAAAAATTCTGCAATATTGAAGGTCCCCAAGAACACAGTGGCCTCCATTATTCTTAAATGGAAGACGTTTGGAAGCACCAAGACTCCTACTAGAGATGGCCACCGGCCAAACAGAGCAATCAGGGGAGAAGGGTCTTGGTCAGGGAGGTGACCAAGAACCCGATGGTCACTCTGACAGAACTCTAGTGGATATGAGAGAACCTTCCAGAAGGACAACCATCTCTGCAGCACTCCACCAATAGGGCCTTTATGGTAGAGTGGCCAGATGAAAGCCATTCCTCAGTAAAAGGCACATGACAGCCAGCTTGGAGTTTGCCAAAAGCCACCTAAACAGTCTCAGACCATGAGAAACAAGGTTCTCTGGTCTGATGAAACCAAGATTGAACTCTTTGGCCTGAATGACAAGCGTCATGTCTGGAGGAAACCTGGCACAATCCCTACGTGAAGCATGGTGGTGACAGCATCATGCTGTGGGATGTTTTTCAGCGGCAGGGACTGGGAGACTAGTCAGCATCAATGCTAGATGAACGGTGCAAAGTACAGAGAGATCCTTGATGAAAACCTGATCCAGAGTGCTCAGGACCTCAGACTGGGGCGAAGGTCCACCTTCCAACAGGACAACAACCCTAAGCACACAGCCAAGACAACACAGGAGTGGCTTCGGGACAAGTCTCTGAATGTCCTTGAGTGGCTCAGCCAGAGCCCAGACTTGAACCTGATTTAACATCTCTGGAGAGACCTGAAAATACCAGTGTAGCAATGATCCCCATCCAACCTGACAGAGCTTGAGAGGATCTGCAAAGAAGAATGTGAGAAACTCCCCAAATGCAGGTGTGCCAAGCTTGTAGCATCACACCCAAGAAGACTCAAGGCTGTAATCGCTGCCAAAGGTGCTTCAACAAAGTACTGAGTAAAGGGTCTGAATAGTTATGTAAATGTGATATCTCAGTTTTTTTTTTCATTACATTTGTAAAAATGTATATAAACCTGTTTTTTCTTTGTCATTATGGGGTATTGTGTGTAGATTGATGAGGAGGGGGAAATATTTAATACATTTTAGTGTAAGGCTGTAACGTAAGAAAATGTAGACGTCTGAATACTTTCCAAATGCGCTGTATGTATAAAGGTATGTGGACACCCCTTCAAATTAGGGGATTTTGTTATTTCAGCCACACCCATAGCTGGATTATATAAAATCGAGCACAATGCCGTGCAATCTCCATAGGAAACATTGGCGGTAGAATGGCCTTATTGAAACGCTCAGTGACTTTCAACGTGGCACCGTCAGTTTGTAAAATTTATGTAGTGCTAGCGCTGCCCCGGTCAACTGTAAGTGCTGTTATTGTGAAGTGGAAACATAGGAGCAACAACGGATCAGCCGCGAAGTGGTAGGCCACACAAGCTCACAGAATGGAAAGTCAGCACAAGAACTGTTCTTCGGGAGCTTCATGAAATGGGTTTCCATGGCCGAGCAACAGTACACAAGCCAAAGATCACCATGTGCAATGCCAAGCGTTGGCTGGAGTGGTTTAAAGCTCATCGCCATTGGACTCTGGAGCAGTGGAAACGCATTCTCTGGAGTGAACGCTTCTCCATCTAACCATCTGGCAGTCCGTCGAACGAATCTGGGTTTGACGGATGCCAGGAAAATGCTACCTGCCCCAATGCATAGTGCCAACTGTATAGTTCCGTGGAGGATGAATAATGGTCTAGGGCTGTTTTTCATGGTTCTGGCTAGTTCCCTTAGTACCATTGAAAGGACATCTTAACGCTACAGCATACAATAACATTCTTGATGATTCTGTGCTTACAACTCTGTGGCAACAGTTTGGGGAAGGCCCTTTCCTGGTTCAGTATGACAATTCCCCTGTGCACAAAGTGAAGTCCATACAGAAATAGTTTGTCAAGATCGGTGTGGAAGAACTTGACTGGCCTGCACATAGCCCTGACCTGAACCCCATCGAACACCTTAGGGATAATTTGGGACGCCGACTGCAAGCCAGGCCTAATCACCCAACATCATAGCCGACCTCACTAATGCTCTTGTGGCTGAATGGAAGCAAGTCCCAGCAGTAATGTTCCAACCTCTAGTAGAAAGCCTTCCCAGAAGAGTGGAGGCTGTTATAGCAGCAAAGGGGGGACCAACTCCATATTAATGCCCATGATTTTGGAATGAGATGGTTGACGAGCAGGTGTCCACATACATGTAGTGTATATCTTATTGAGAAGTAACAGGTTTTTATCTGTATTGGATGCTTGACATTTTTGCCGATCACTCAAAACATTGAATACTTTAGCAAATATAAATATTTACATTTTAATCATTAAGCAGACACTCTTATCCAGAGTGACTCACAGTGAGTGCACAACCTTTTTGTACTTAATGCTTTTTTTGTACTGTTCCCCTGTAGGAATTGAACCCACGAGCTTGCTGTTGCAAGCACCATGCTCTACCAACTGAGCCACATGGGCTAGAATTTATATTTATTTTAGCACAATGACAAAATCATTTAAATCAGTACAAAATACACATCTGTTGGTAGGTATTTATTCCAATACATATTCTAATACTCGTGTTGTGAAAATGATGTCACAAATCATTCATCACTAAAATGTTTCATTAGGCAGGTACATTAAGCTTTACGAAGTTTTATCTTCATATATTTATTTACATCACTGGTATTCCTTACCCTCACTAACTTGTCATTTATAAAATAGCCCAAATGAAATAATTTCATTGTTTGCATCATCGTTATATTATATATTTTTCTATGTTCATAATATATTTCCTTAATATATTTTCTTGCGTCTAGGTGAACCGGTTGAGCAAATGTTATATTTTCAGAGGAAATTCAATTCCAACCCAACTGTTATCAAATGTTATATCTTTGACAAAGCCTCTAGGCTAAAACACTGCATTACTGTTCTGCTGGCTACTAATATTTACATGTAGAAAAATAAGAATGATAAAAGAATGATGCTATACTCCTCTTATGTTGTGTTTTCTTGTAAACACAAAGTAATAAAACAAAGCATAACTGCCATCATTTATGCCCTTTTCCCCTAAAACAAACTTAAAATGCCCCCCATTCACCATTCTAGCTCCTTATTCACCCTCCAGCTCTTTGATTAGCAGTGGCTCCAGCTCCTTCAGGATCTCATAGAAAATATGTTTTGCTCTGATGCCACTTGCCCTCAGAGGTCCCATGTACAGTTCCCTCATCTGGTCCTGTGTGGTGCGTTTGGTCATTACTGTACTGTAGCCCTCATCAGTGATAACTCTCTTGGCCAGGATTTGATCCAATATGGGCTTCACCAGGCACACTCTCTGGATAAGGTCTGTCCGGTGGAGGTCCACAAAGTGCAGGTCTGAGGCAAAGATTGGTTGCAGGACAATTGCATTTAAACACAATGAAATTCACACATGTAATACATCGAAATTAAAACCATGATAAATTGTGTTGAAGCTACGGAAGATTATTAGAGCCATTTCAAGAGAAAAAAATAAACGGCAAACGGTGGTGGTACTTGTATTTTAGATTTTTCTTGCATGATGGTACTTTAAAAAAGTGGCAATATTTAGAGAATAAACTAGACATTTTATTTCGAGAATAAAGTCAACATTTTGAATATAAAGTCACACTTAGTATTTCAAGATTAAACTAGTGTATCTGGTTAACCGCACGTCTCTCTGGCTCCCTGTTGCTGTCCACGCCACCGTTGAAATGTATGCAGTTTGATGACCTGGTGAAACTATACTTGACAATTGGCTTCAGTAACAAGGAAATACTTTCTCTTTTAGCACATAATAACCAAATGATTATGATTATTAGAACCTGGAAAATGTTGTCCAACAGATTATTTTTTGGGGGTTGGTAGATCAGCTTTTTATGTTGCAGATAGATTGTAGTCAATGTAATTGTCTGCATCATTTTCAATCACCCACATATATTTTTTGTAAATATATTCTCATACAGTACCGGTCAAAGTTTGGACAAAACTACTCATTACAGGGTTTTTCTTTAGTTTGACTATTTTCTACATTGTAGAATAACAGTGAAGACATTGAAACTATGAAATAACACATATGGAAACATATAGTAACCAAAAAGTGTAAAAACAAATCAAAATATATTTCTTATTGTTCAAAGTAGCCACCCTTTGCCTTGATAACAGCTTTGCACACTTTTGGCATTCTCTCAACCATCTTCATGAGGTACTGTAGTCACCTGGAATGCATATCAATTAACAGGTGTACCTTCAGTTGTGTTGTGACAAGATAGGGGTGGTATACAAAAGATAGCCCTATTTGGTAAAAGACGAAGTCTGTATTATGCAAGAACAGCACAAATAAACAAATAGAAACGACAGTCCATCAATACTTTAAGACATATAGGTCAGTCAATCCGGAAAATTTCAGGAACTTTGAAAGTTTCTTCAAGTGCCGTCGCAAAAACCATCAAGCACTATGATGAAACTGGCTCTCATGAGGACCGCCACAGGAAAGGAAAACCCAGAGTTACCTCTGCTGCACAGGATAAGTTAATGAGAGGTAACTGCACCTCAGATTGCAGCCCAAATAAATGCTTCACAGAGTTCAACAGACACATCTCAACAACAACTGTTCAGAGGAGACTGCGTGAATCAGGCCTTCGTGGTTGAATTGCTGCGAAGAAACCACTACTAAATGACACCAATAAGAAGAGGAGACTTGCTTGGGCCATGAAACACGAGCAATGGACATTAGACCGGTGGAAATCTGTCCTTTGGTCTGATGTCCAAATCTGATGAATGTGTGATGTCTGCATGTGCGGTTCCCACTGTGAAGCATGGAGGAGGTGTGATGGTGTGGGGGTGCTTTGCTGGTGACACTGTCAGTGATTTATTTACGAGAGTGATAGAGTGCTGCATCAGATGACCTGGCCTCCACAATCACCCAACCTCAGCCCAAACTAGATGGTTTGGGAGTTGGACCGCAGAGTGAAAGAAAAGCAGCCAACAAGTGCTCAGCACATGTGGGAACTCCTTCAAGACTGTTGGAAAATTATTCAAGGTGAAGATGGTTGAGAGAATGCCAAGAGTGTGAAAAGCTTTCATCGAGGCAAAGGGTGGCTACTTTGATGAATTTGTTTCACACTTTTTTGTGTACTACATGATTCCATATGTGTTATTTCATAGTTTAGATGTCTTCACTATTATTCTACAGTGTAGCAAATTGTAAAAATCAAGAAAAAAAACTTGAATTAGTAGGTGTGTCCAAACTTTTGACTGGTACTGTATATATTATCTTAATTACCACAATTAACAAATACAATTCCTAATAATGTAGGCAGTTCATGCAAGGGATTGTTACCTCTAACCAGGATTGCCATTTACAAAAATTTAATTTTTGCAAGCAATTATTATTATAGCAAACAATTATTGTGATTCATCCTATATTGTCCCAAACATCTTTAGTCCCTTGCAACAGTTGTGGGATGTATACACACGCACACACACACACACACACACACACACACACACACACACACACACACACACACACACACACACACACACACACACACACACACACACACACACACACACACACACACACACACACACACACACACACACACACACACACACACAACCCCTTTCCCCCACAAACAACCATAAACTCAGATGCTCAACAGTTATTCCATCCCAGAGCCCAACTCAAGAAAGGGCTTGATTTTTGAATGCATATACAGTTGCAGCTGTTTGAGAAGGTAAGCAACATTTAGCAAAAACAGGCATCTGATCTCCTAGGTGATGGAGATCATACTCACCCCCTTCCCCTGAAACACAAACATGCTGGTCCCCGTTGTGACCATTTCCCCAAGCATCTCTGTGCAGTCAGACCTTTGATTATTTTGTGCCACCAGGGCCACAATAATATTCCCCCTCTCTGAATGTCAGAGTGTGACCCCCGCCCCATGGGTTACTGCAGCCAGCACTGCCACTGCCTGGGTGGGGGCACCCCATCGGAATCCCCACCGGTTAGGTGCACGGTTGTCAAGGTTCTCATTAGTAGCTTTGAGAATGTCCTTGTATATTATGCTCTCCCATTTGTATTTGTATTTATTATGGATTCCCATACTCTTCCTGGGGTCCAGCAAAATTAAGGCAGTTTATACAATTTTAAAACATTACAATACATTCACAACACTCTGTGTGCCCTCAGGCCCCTACTCCACCACCACATATCTGCAGTACTAAATCCATGTGTATGTATAGTGCATATGTTATCGTGTGTGTGTGTGTGTGTGTGTGTGTGTGTGTGTGTGTGTGTGTGTGTGTGTGTGTGTGTGTGTGTGTGTGTGTGTGTGTGTGTGTGTGTGTGTGTGTGTGTGTGTGTGTGTGTGTGTGTGTCTGTGTGTGTGTGTGTGTGTGTGTGTGTGTCTGTGCCAATGTTTGTGTTGCTTCACAGTCCCCGCTGTTCCATCAGGTGTTTTTTATCTGTTTTTTAAAACTAACTTTACTGCTGGCGTCAGTTACTTGATGTGGAATAGAGTTCCATGTAGTCATGGCTCTATGTAGTACTGTGTGCCTCTCATAGTATGTTCTTGACTTGTGGACTGTGAAGAGACCTCTTGTGGCATTTCTAGTGGGATATGCATGGGTGTCTGAGCTGTGTGCCAGTAGTTTAGAAAGACAGCTTGGTGAATTGAACATGTCAATACCTCTCATAAATAAAAGTAGTGATGAAGTCAATCTCTCCTCCACTTTCAGCCAGGAGAGATTGACATATTATTAATATTAGCTCTCTGTGTACATCCAAGGGCCAGCCGTGCTGCCCTGTTCTGAGCCAATTGCAATTTTCCTAAGTCCTTTTGTGACACCTGACCACACGACTGAACAGTAGTCAAGGTGCGACAAAACTAGGGCCTGTAGGACCTGCCTTGCATATTATTTCTTCTTCTTATTAATATTATTATTACTTGTTGTATTCGGCGCATGTGACAAATACAGTTTGATTTGATATGTTGATAGTTTTCTTAAGAAGGCAGAGCGTTGCTTTATTATAGACAGACTTCTCCCCATCTTAGCTACTACTGCATCAATATGTTTTGACCATGACAGTTTACAATCTATGGTTACTCCAAGCAGTTTAGTCATCCAACTTGCTCAATTTCCACCTTATTTATTACAATATTTAGTTGAGGTTTAGGGTTTAGTGAATGTTTTGTTCCAAATACAATGCTTTTAGTTTTTAGAAATATTTAGGGCTAACTTATTCCTTGCCACCTACTCTGAAACTGACTGCAGTGCTTTGTTGAGTGTTGCAGTCATTTCAGTTGCTGTAGTAGCTGACGTGTATAGTGTTGAGTCATCCGCATACATCGACTCTCTGGCTTTACTCAAAGTCAGTGGCATGTTGTTAGTAAAAATGTTAAAACACATACGTTTTTCCAGCAGCAGACTATTATCGATAATGTCAGAAGCTGCACTGAAGTCTAACAAAACAGCCCCCACAATCATTGTATCATCAATTTCTCTCAGCCAATCATCGGTCATTTGTGTAAGTGCTGTGCTTGTTGAGTGTCCTTCCCTATAAGCATGCTGAAATTCTGTTATCAATTTGTTTACTGTGAAATAGCATTTTATCTGGTCAAACACCATTTTTTCCAGAAGTTTACTAAGGGTTGGTAACAGGCTGATTGGTCAGCTATTTGAGCCATTAAAGGGGGCTTTACTATTCTTGGGTAGCGGAATGACTTTAGCTGCCCTCCAGGCCTGAGGGCACACGCTCTCTAGTAGGCTTAAATTGAAGATGTGGCAGATAGGAGTGGCAATATCGTCGGCTATTGTACTGATAAAGGAATTTATATGTTTAAAGTAATGATTAAAGTATTCCACCCTGAAATCATATAATTGTGTGAAATGTATTAGAATTATAAGACTATAATTCCATAATGTGTGTGTAAGACAAGTTAACCTCTCCCACCTCTTCAACAGCCAGTAAAACTGCTGGGCGACAAATTCAAATACAGAAATACTCATTATAAAAATTCAGAAAACAAAACATATTTTACATAGGTTTAAAGATTAACTTCTTGTGAATCCAACCACGGTGTCAGATTTAAAAAATGCTTTACGGCGAAAGCATACCTTACGATTATTTGAGAACATAGCCCACTAGACAAATCATTACAAACAATAACCAGCCAAGTAGAACAGAGTCAGAGTCAGAAATAGAGATAAAATGAATCCCTTACCTTTGATGATCTTCATATGGTTGCACTCAGCAGACATTCATTTACTCAATAAATGTTCCTTTTGTTCGATAAAGTCTCTTTATATACAAAAACCTCCATTTTGTTTGCGCGTTTTCTTCAGTAATCCCAAAAAATCCAAATTGTATCCGTAAAGTTCATAGAAACATGTCAAACGATGTTTATATTCAATCCTCAGGTCGTTTTTAGCCTAAATAATCGATAATATTTCAACCGAACAATAACGTCGTCAATTTAAAAGGTAAACAAGAATTGCTATCTCTCTGTTGTGCGCATGAAAAAGCTCTGCGACACTTTAGGGTCCAGTCATTCCGAAAGCTCTTATTCCCTCATTTTTCAGAATACAAGCCTGAAACTATTTCTAAAGACTGTTGACATCTAGTGGAAGGCATAGGAACTGCAATTTGAGTCCTAAGTCAATGGATACTGTAATGGCATTGAATAGAAAACTACAAAACCAACAAAAAAACTACTTCCTGAATGGATTTCCCCAGGTTTTCGCCTGCCAAATCAGTTCTGTTATACTCACAGACACTATTTTAACAGTTTTGGAAACTTTAGAGTGTTTTCTATCCAAACCTACCAGTTATATGCATATCATGTCTTCTGGGCCCAAGAAGCAGGCAGTTTAATTTGGGCATGCATTTCATCCAAAATTCCGAATGCTGCCCCCTACCCTAGTGAAGTTAAGACTAGATCATTGTGTTAATATTTCGCAACATGAGCTGGGTAGAGTTGAGACTTTCAAGGCCAACTGAACTGTCGACATGTGATAACTCCGAAACAAAATAATAGGAAAGAGGACTCCCCAACTCAGGTATGGGGAGTAACTGTTAGGAATGGCTAGGCTTGTAGAAGATAATGAGAGATTATGTGTTAGTATTGTGGAAAAATACAGCCCACCTAAAGAGAGGTGGAGTTTCTACTGGTGTGTGTGTGTGTGTGTGTGTGTGTGTGTGTGTGTGTGTGTGTGTGTGTGTGTGTGTGTGTGTGTGTGTGTGTGTGTGTGTGTGTGTGTGTGTGTGTGTGTGTGTGTGTGTGTGTGTGTGTGTGTGTGTGTGTGTGTGTGTGTGGGTGGGTGTGGGAATTATAAAATGGGAATTATAAAATGTTCTCATTTTTGACTTCAGAACGTTCTCTGAATAAAGTATTGATCTATTGCAGACTAAGACTTTGTCTAAATTCTTCTATTAACTCGAGCTTTACAACCTTGGGGGAATTGGTCAAAGCTTAAGTGCTGGTTGAGTTGACATCATTGGGATTGAAAATTCTCTTGACATATACTCAGTAATTTTCCATCCAGATTGTCAGACCCCAGTGGCTTGTCATTGTTGATAGACAACAATAATTTGATCACCTTTTCCACACTGACTTTACGGAATTCAAAACTACAATTCTTGTCTTTCATAATTTGGTCCGATATACTTGGATGTGTAGTGTCAGAGTTTGTTGCAGTTATGTCATCCCTAGGTTTTCTTATCTTATCAATGAAAGTCATTAACTTCACTAGGGTAGGGGGCAGCATTCAGATTTTTGGATGAAAAGCGTGCCCAAATTAAACTTCTTGCTACTCAGCCATAAAAGCTAGAATATGTGTCAGAATTTTTTTAAACTTTACGGAAAAAGCACACCATGCAATAATCTGAGTACAGCGCTCAGACACAAAACCAAGCCATACAGATATCCTCCATGTTTGGAGTCAACAGAAGTCAGAAATAGCATTGTAAATATTCACTTACCTTTGATGATCTTCATCAGAATGCACTCCCAGGAAGCCCAGTTCCACAATAAATGTTTGATTTGTTCGATAAAGTTAATAATTTATGTCCAAACACCTCCTTTTTGTTAGCGCGTTTAGCCCAGTATTCCAAATTCATGACGCGTGGTCACTAGGAGCAGACGAAAAGTCAAAAAGTTACGTTACAGTCCTTGGAAACATGTCAAACGAAGTATAGAATCACTCTTTAGGATGTTTTTAACATAAATCTTCAATAATGTTCCAACCGGAGAATTCCTTTGTCTTCAGAAATGCAATGGAACTCAAGCTAACTCTCACATGAACGCACATGGTCAGCTTGTGGCACTCTGGGAGAGACCTTACTCAATCCCCTCTCATTTGCCCCCACTTCACAGTAGAAGCATCAAACAAGGTTCTAAAGACTGTTGACGTCTAGTGGAAGCCTTAGGAAGTGCAATATGACCCCATAGACACTGTGTATTCGATAGGCCAAGAGTTGAAAAACTACAAACCTCAGATTTCCCACTTCCTGGTGCATTTTTCTCAGGTTTTCGCCTGCCATATGAGTTATGTTATACTCTGAGACATCATTCAAACAGTTTTAGAAACTTCCGAGTGTTTTCTATCCAAATCTACTAATAATATGCATATTTTAGCAACTGGGCCTGAGTAGCAGGCAGTTTAATTTGGGCATGCATTTCATCCAAAATTCCCGAATGCTGCCCCCTACCCTAGTGAAGTTAAGACTAGATCATTGTGTTAATATTTCGCAACATGAGCTGGGTAGAGTTGAGACTTTCAAGGCCAACTGAACTGTCGACATGTGATAACTCCGAAACAAAATAATAGGAAAGAGGACTCCCCAACTCAGGTATGGGGAGTAACTGTTAGGAATGGCTAGGCTTGTAGAAGATAATGAGAGATTATGTGTTAGTATTGTGGAAAAATACAGCCCACCTAAAGAGAGGTGGAGTTTCTACGTGTGTGTGTGTGTGTGTGTGTGTGTGTGTGTGTGTGTGTGTGTGTGTGTGTGTGTGTGTGTGTGTGTGTGTGTGTGTGTGTGTGTGTGTGTGTGTGTGTGTGTGTGTGTGTGTGTGTGTGTGGGTGGGTGTGGGAATTATAAAATGGGAATTATAAAATGTTCTCATTTTTGACTTCAGAACGTTCTCTGAATAAAGTATTGATCTATTGCAGACTAAGACTTTGTCTAAATTCTTCTATTAACTCGAGCTTTACAACCTTGGGGGAATTGGTCAAAGCTTAAGTGCTGGTTGAGTTGACATCATTGGGATTGAAAATTCTCTTGACATATACTCAGTAATTTTCCATCCAGATTGTCAGACCCCAGTGGCTTGTCATTGTTGATAGACAACAATAATTTGATCACCTTTTCCACACTGACTTTACGGAATTCAAAACTACAATTCTTGTCTTTCATAATTTGGTCCGATATACTTGGATGTGTAGTGTCAGAGTTTGTTGCAGTTATGTCATCCCTAGGTTTTCTTATCTTATCAATGAAAGTCATTAACTTCACTAGGGTAGGGGGCAGCATTCAGATTTTTGGATGAAAAGCGTGCCCAAATTAAACTTCTTGCTACTCAGCCATAAAAGCTAGAATATGTGTCAGATTTTTTTTAAACTTTACGGAAAAAGCACACCATGCAATAATCTGAGTACAGCGCTCAGACACAAAACCAAGCCATACAGATATCCTCCATGTTTGGAGTCAACAGAAGTCAGAAATAGCATTGTAAATATTCACTTACCTTTGATGATCTTCATCAGAATGCACTCCCAGGAAGCCCAGTTCCACAATAAATGTTTGATTTGTTCGATAAAGTTAATAATTTATGTCCAAACACCTCCTTTTTGTTAGCGCGTTTAGCCCAGTATTCCAAATTCATGACGCGTGGTCACTAGGAGCAGACGAAAAGTCAAAAAGTTACGTTACAGTCCTTGGAAACATGTCAAACGAAGTATAGAATCACTCTTTAGGATGTTTTTAACATAAATCTTCAATAATGTTCCAACCGGAGAATTCCTTTGTCTTCAGAAATGCAATGGAACTCAAGCTAACTCTCACATGAACGCACATGGTCAGCTTGTGGCACTCTGGGAGAGACCTTACTCAATCCCCTCTCATTTGCCCCCACTTCACAGTAGAAGCATCAAACAAGGTTCTAAAGACTGTTGACGTCTAGTGGAAGCCTTAGGAAGTGCAATATGACCCCATAGACACTGTGTATTCGATAGGCCAAGAGTTGAAAAACTACAAACCTCAGATTTCCCACTTCCTGGTGCATTTTTCTCAGGTTTTCGCCTGCCATATGAGTTATGTTATACTCTGAGACATCATTCAAACAGTTTTAGAAACTTCCGAGTGTTTTCTATCCAAATCTACTAATAATATGCATATTTTAGCAACTGGGCCTGAGTAGCAGGCAGTTTAATTTGGGCATGCATTTCATCCAAAATCCCGAATGCTGCCCCCTACCCTAGTGAAGTTAAGACTAGATCATTGTGTTAATATTTCGCAACATGAGCTGGGTAGAGTTGAGACTTTCAAGGCCAACTGAACTGTCGACATGTGATAACTCCGAAACAAAATAATAGGAAAGAGGACTCCCCAACTCAGGTATGGGGAGTAACTGTTAGGAATGGCTAGGCTTGTAGAAGATAATGAGAGATTATGTGTTAGTATTGTGGAAAAATACAGCCCACCTAAAGAGAGGTGGAGTTTCTACGTGTGTGTGTGTGTGTGTGTGTGTGTGTGTGTGTGTGTGTGTGTGTGTGTGTGTGTGTGTGTGTGTGTGTGTGTGTGTGTGTGTGTGTGTGTGTGTGTGTGTGTGTGTGTGTGTGTGTGGGTGGGTGTGGGAATTATAAAATGGGAATTATAAAATGTTCTCATTTTTGACTTCAGAACGTTCTCTGAATAAAGTATTGATCTATTGCAGACTAAGACTTTGTCTAAATTCTTCTATTAACTCGAGCTTTACAACCTTGGGGGAATTGGTCAAAGCTTAAGTGCTGGTTGAGTTGACATCATTGGGATTGAAAATTCTCTTGACATATACTCAGTAATTTTCCATCCAGATTGTCAAACCCCAGTGGCTTGTCATTGTTGATAGACAACAATAATTTGATCACCTTTTCCACACTGACTTTACGGAATTCAAAACTACAATTCTTGTCTTTCATAATTTGGTCCGATATACTTGGATGTGTAGTGTCAGAGTTTGTTGCAGTTATGTCATCCCTAGGTTTTCTTATCTTATCAATGAAAGTCATTAACTTCACTAGGGTATGGGGCAGCATTCAGATTTTTGGATGAAAAGCGTGCCCAAATTAAACTTCTTGCTACTCAGCCATAAAAGCTAGAATATGTGTCAGATTTTTTAAAAACTTTACGGAAAAAGCACACCATGCAATAATCTGAGTACAGCGCTCAGACACAAAACCAAGCCATACAGATATCCTCCATGTTTGGAGTCAACAGAAGTCAGAAATAGCATTGTAAATATTCACTTACCTTTGATGATCTTCATCAGAATGCACTCCCAGGAAGCCCAGTTCCACAATAAATGTTTGATTTGTTCGATAAAGTTAATAATTTATGTCCAAACACCTCCTTTTTGTTAGCGCGTTTAGCCCAGTATTCCAAATTCATGACGCGTGGTCACTAGGAGCAGACGAAAAGTCAAAAAGTTACGTTACAGTCCTTGGAAACATGTCAAACGAAGTATAGAATCACTCTTTAGGATGTTTTTAACATAAATCTTCAATAATGTTCCAACCGGAGAATTCCTTTGTCTTCAGAAATGCAATGGAACTCAAGCTAACTCTCACATGAACGCACATGGTCAGCTTGTGGCACTCTGGGAGAGACCTTACTCAATCCCCTCTCATTTGCCCCCACTTCACAGTAGAAGCATCAAACAAGGTTCTAAAGACTGTTGACGTCTAGTGGAAGCCTTAGGAAGTGCAATATGACCCCATAGACACTGTGTATTCGATAGGCCAAGAGTTGAAAAACTACAAACCTCAGATTTCCCACTTCCTGGTGCATTTTTCTCAGGTTTTCGCCTGCCATATGAGTTATGTTATACTCTGAGACATCATTCAAACAGTTTTAGAAACTTCCGAGTGTTTTCTATCCAAATCTACTAATACTATGCATATTTTAGCAACTGGGCCTGAGTAGCAGGCAGTTTAATTTGGGCATGCATTTCATCCAAAATTCCGAATGCTGCCCCCTACCCTAGTGAAGTTAAGACTAGATCATTGTGTTAATATTTCGCAACATGAGCTGGGTAGAGTTGAGACTTTCAAGGCCAACTGAACTGTCGACATGTGATAACTCCGAAACAAAATAATAGGAAAGAGGACTCCCCAACTCAGGTATGGGGAGTAACTGTTAGGAATGGCTAGGCTTGTAGAAGATAATGAGAGATTATGTGTTAGTATTGTGGAAAAATACAGCCCACCTAAAGAGAGGTGGAGTTTCTACGTGTGTGTGTGTGTGTGTGTGTGTGTGTGTGTGTGTGTGTGTGTGTGTGTGTGTGTGTGTGTGTGTGTGTGTGTGTGTGTGTGTGTGTGTGTGTGTGTGTGTGTGTGTGTGTGTGTGTGTGTGTGTGTGGGTGGGTGTGGGAATTATAAAATGGGAATTATAAAATGTTCTCATTTTTGACTTCAGAACGTTCTCTGAATAAAGTATTGATCTATTGCAGACTAAGACTTTGTCTAAATTCTTCTATTAACTCGAGCTTTACAACCTTGGGGGAATTGGTCAAAGCTTAAGTGCTGGTTGAGTTGACATCATTGGGATTGAAAATTCTCTTGACATATACTCAGTAATTTTCCATCCAGATTGTCAGACCCCAGTGGCTTGTCATTGTTGATAGACAACAATAATTTGATCACCTTTTCCACACTGACTTTACGGAATTCAAAACTACAATTCTTGTCTTTCATAATTTGGTCCGATATACTTGGATGTGTAGTGTCAGAGTTTGTTGCAGTTATGTCATCCCTAGGTTTTCTTATCTTATCAATGAAAGTCATTAACTTCACTAGGGTAGGGGGCAGCATTCAGATTTTTGGATGAAAAGCGTGCCCAAATTAAACTTCTTGCTACTCAGCCATAAAAGCTAGAATATGTGTCAGATTTTTTTAAAACTTTACGGAAAAAGCACACCATGCAATAATCTGAGTACAGCGCTCAGACACAAAACCAAGCCATACAGATATCCTCCATGTTTGGAGTCAACAGAAGTCAGAAATAGCATTGTAAATATTCACTTACCTTTGATGATCTTCATCAGAATGCACTCCCAGGAAGCCCAGTTCCACAATAAATGTTTGATTTGTTCGATAAAGTTAATAATTTATGTCCAAACACCTCCTTTTTGTTAGCGCGTTTAGCCCAGTATTCCAAATTCATGACGCGTGGTCACTAGGAGCAGACGAAAAGTCAAAAAGTTACGTTACAGTCCTTGGAAACATGTCAAACGAAGTATAGAATCACTCTTTAGGATGTTTTTAACATAAATCTTCAATAATGTTCCAACCGGAGAATTCCTTTGTCTTCAGAAATGCAATGGAACTCAAGCTAACTCTCACATGAACGCACATGGTCAGCTTGTGGCACTCTGGGAGAGACCTTACTCAATCCCCTCTCATTTGCCCCCACTTCACAGTAGAAGCATCAAACAAGGTTCTAAAGACTGTTGACGTCTAGTGGAAGCCTTAGGAAGTGCAATATGACCCCATAGACACTGTGTATTCGATAGGCCAAGAGTTGAAAAACTACAAACCTCAGATTTCCCACTTCCTGGTGCATTTTTCTCAGGTTTTCGCCTGCCATATGAGTTATGTTATACTCTGAGACATCATTCAAACAGTTTTAGAAACTTCCGAGTGTTTTCTATCCAAATCTACTAATAATATGCATATTTTAGCAACTGGGCCTGAGTAGCAGGCAGTTTAATTTGGGCATGCATTTCATCCAAAATCCCGAATGCTGCCCCCTACCCTAGTGAAGTTAAGACTAGATCATTGTGTTAATATTTCGCAACATGAGCTGGGTAGAGTTGAGACTTTCAAGGCCAACTGAACTGTCGACATGTGATAACTCCGAAACAAAATAATAGGAAAGAGGACTCCCCAACTCAGGTATGGGGAGTAACTGTTAGGAATGGCTAGGCTTGTAGAAGATAATGAGAGATTATGTGTTAGTATTGTGGAAAAATACAGCCCACCTAAAGAGAGGTGGAGTTTCTACGTGTGTGTGTGTGTGTGTGTGTGTGTGTGTGTGTGTGTGTGTGTGTGTGTGTGTGTGTGTGTGTGTGTGTGTGTGTGTGTGTGTGTGTGTGTGTGTGTGTGTGTGTGTGTGTGTGTGGGTGGGTGTGGGAATTATAAAATGGGAATTATAAAATGTTCTCATTTTTGACTTCAGAACGTTCTCTGAATAAAGTATTGATCTATTGCAGACTAAGACTTTGTCTAAATTCTTCTATTAACTCGAGCTTTACAACCTTGGGGGAATTGGTCAAAGCTTAAGTGCTGGTTGAGTTGACATCATTGGGATTGAAAATTCTCTTGACATATACTCAGTAATTTTCCATCCAGATTGTCAGACCCCAGTGGCTTGTCATTGTTGATAGACAACAATAATTTGATCACCTTTTCCACACTGACTTTACGGAATTCAAAACTACAATTCTTGTCTTTCATAATTTGGTCCGATATACTTGGATGTGTAGTGTCAGAGTTTGTTGCAGTTATGTCATCCCTAGGTTTTCTTATCTTATCAATGAAAGTCATTAACTTCACTAGGGTAGGGGGCAGCATTCAGATTTTTGGATGAAAAGCGTGCCCAAATTAAACTTCTTGCTACTCAGCCATAAAAGCTAGAATATGTGTCAGATTTTTTTAAAACTTTACGGAAAAAGCACACCATGCAATAATCTGAGTACAGCGCTCAGACACAAAACCAAGCCATACAGATATCCTCCATGTTTGGAGTCAACAGAAGTCAGAAATAGCATTGTAAATATTCACTTACCTTTGATGATCTTCATCAGAATGCACTCCCAGGAATCCCAGTTCCACAATAAATGTTTGATTTGTTCGATAAAGTTAATAATTTATGTCCAAACACCTCCTTTTTGTTAGCGCGTTTAGCCCAGTATTCCAAATTCATGACGCGTGGTCACTAGGAGCAGACGAAAAGTCAAAAAGTTACGTTACAGTCCTTGGAAACATGTCAAACGAAGTATAGAATCACTCTTTAGGATGTTTTTAACATAAATCTTCAATAATGTTCCAACCGGAGAATTCCTTTGTCTTCAGAAATGCAATGGAACTCAAGCTAACTCTCACATGAACGCACATGGTCAGCTTGTGGCACTCTGGGAGAGACCTTACTCAATCCCCTCTCATTTGCCCCCACTTCACAGTAGAAGCATCAAACAAGGTTCTAAAGACTGTTGACGTCTAGTGGAAGCCTTAGGAAGTGCAATATGACCCCATAGACACTGTGTATTCGATAGGCCAAGAGTTGAAAAACTACAAACCTCAGATTTCCCACTTCCTGGTGCATTTTTCTCAGGTTTTCGCCTGCCATATGAGTTATGTTATACTCTGAGACATCATTCAAACAGTTTTAGAAACTTCCGAGTGTTTTCTATCCAAATCTACTAATAATATGCATATTTTAGCAACTGGGCCTGAGTAGCAGGCAGTTTAATTTGGGCATGCATTTCATCCAAAATTCCGAATGCTGCCCCCTACCCTAGTGAAGTTAAGACTAGATCATTGTGTTAATATTTCGCAACATGAGCTGGGTAGAGTTGAGACTTTCAAGGCCAACTGAACTGTCGACATGTGATAACTCCGAAACAAAATAATAGGAAAGAGGACTCCCCAACTCAGGTATGGGGAGTAACTGTTAGGAATGGCTAGGCTTGTAGAAGATAATGAGAGATTATGTGTTAGTATTGTGGAAAAATACAGCCCACCTAAAGAGAGGTGGAGTTTCTACGTGTGTGTGTGTGTGTGTGTGTGTGTGTGTGTGTGTGTGTGTGTGTGTGTGTGTGTGTGTGTGTGTGTGTGTGTGTGTGTGTGTGTGTGTGTGTGTGTGTGTGTGTGTGTGTGTGTGTGTGTGTGTGTGTGTGGGTGGGTGTGGGAATTATAAAATGGGAATTATAAAATGTTCTCATTTTTGACTTCAGAACGTTCTCTGAATAAAGTATTGATCTATTGCAGACTAAGACTTTGTCTAAATTCTTCTATTAACTCGAGCTTTACAACCTTGGGGGAATTGGTCAAAGCTTAAGTGCTGGTTGAGTTGACATCATTGGGATTGAAAATTCTCTTGACATATACTCAGTAATTTTCCATCCAGATTGTCAGACCCCAGTGGCTTGTCATTGTTGATAGACAACAATAATTTGATCACCTTTTCCACACTGACTTTACGGAATTCAAAACTACAATTCTTGTCTTTCATAATTTGGTCCGATATACTTGGATGTGTAGTGTCAGAGTTTGTTGCAGTTATGTCATCCCTAGGTTTTCTTATCTTATCAATGAAAGTCATTAACTTCACTAGGGTAGGGGGCAGCATTCAGATTTTTGGATGAAAAGCGTGCCCAAATTAAACTTCTTGCTACTCAGCCATAAAAGCTAGAATATGTGTCAGATTTTTTTTAAACTTTACGGAAAAAGCACACCATGCAATAATCTGAGTACAGCGCTCAGACACAAAACCAAGCCATACAGATATCCTCCATGTTTGGAGTCAACAGAAGTCAGAAATAGCATTGTAAATATTCACTTACCTTTGATGATCTTCATCAGAATGCACTCCCAGGAAGCCCAGTTCCACAATAAATGTTTGATTTGTTCGATAAAGTTAATAATTTATGTCCAAACACCTCCTTTTTGTTAGCGCGTTTAGCCCAGTATTCCAAATTCATGACGCGTGGTCACTAGGAGCAGACGAAAAGTCAAAAAGTTACGTTACAGTCCTTGGAAACATGTCAAACGAAGTATAGAATCACTCTTTAGGATGTTTTTAACATAAATCTTCAATAATGTTCCAACCGGAGAATTCCTTTGTCTTCAGAAATGCAATGGAACTCAAGCTAACTCTCACATGAACGCACATGGTCAGCTTGTGGCACTCTGGGAGAGACCTTACTCAATCCCCTCTCATTTGCCCCCACTTCACAGTAGAAGCATCAAACAAGGTTCTAAAGACTGTTGACGTCTAGTGGAAGCCTTAGGAAGTGCAATATGACCCCATAGACACTGTGTATTCGATAGGCCAAGAGTTGAAAAACTACAAACCTCAGATTTCCCACTTCCTGGTGCATTTTTCTCAGGTTTTCGCCTGCCATATGAGTTATGTTATACTCTGAGACATCATTCAAACAGTTTTAGAAACTTCCGAGTGTTTTCTATCCAAATCTACTAATAATATGCATATTTTAGCAACTGGGCCTGAGTAGCAGGCAGTTTAATTTGGGCATGCATTTCATCCAAAATCCCGAATGCTGCCCCCTACCCTAGTGAAGTTAAGACTAGATCATTGTGTTAATATTTCGCAACATGAGCTGGGTAGAGTTGAGACTTTCAAGGCCAACTGAACTGTCGACATGTGATAACTCCGAAACAAAATAATAGGAAAGAGGACTCCCCAACTCAGGTATGGGGAGTAACTGTTAGGAATGGCTAGGCTTGTAGAAGATAATGAGAGATTATGTGTTAGTATTGTGGAAAAATACAGCCCACCTAAAGAGAGGTGGAGTTTCTACGTGTGTGTGTGTGTGTGTGTGTGTGTGTGTGTGTGTGTGTGTGTGTGTGTGTGTGTGTCTGTGTGTGTGTGTGTGTGTGTGTGTGTGTGTGTGTGTGTGTATGTGTGTGTGTGTGTGTGTGTGTGTGTGTGTGTGTGTGTGTGTGTGTGTGTGTGGGTGGGTGTGGGAATTATAAAATGGGAATTATAAAATGTTCTCATTTTTGACTTCAGAACGTTCTCTGAATAAAGTATTGATCTATTGCAGACTAAGACTTTGTCTAAATTCTTCTATTAACTCGAGCTTTACAACCTTGGGGGAATTGGTCAAAGCTTAAGTGCTGGTTGAGTTGACATCATTGGGATTGAAAATTCTCTTGACATATACTCAGTAATTTTCCATCCAGATTGTCAAACCCCAGTGGCTTGTCATTGTTGATAGACAACAATAATTTGATCACCTTTTCCACACTGACTTTACGGAATTCAAAACTACAATTCTTGTCTTTCATAATTTGGTCCGATATACTTGGATGTGTAGTGTCAGAGTTTGTTGCAGTTATGTCATCCCTAGGTTTTCTTATCTTATCAATGAAAGTCATTAACTTCACTAGGGTAGGGGGCAGCATTCAGATTTTTGGATGAAAAGCGTGCCCAAATTAAACTTCTTGCTACTCAGCCATAAAAGCTAGAATATGTGTCAGATTTTTTTTAAACTTTACGGAAAAAGCACACCATGCAATAATCTGAGTACAGCGCTCAGACACAAAACCAAGCCATACAGATATCCTCCATGTTTGGAGTCAACAGAAGTCAGAAATAGCATTGTAAATATTCACTTACCTTTGATGATCTTCATCAGAATGCACTCCCAGGAATCCCAGTTCCACAATAAATGTTTGATTTGTTCGATAAAGTTAATAATTTATGTCCAAACACCTCCTTTTTGTTAGCGCGTTTAGCCCAGTATTCCAAATTCATGACGCGTGGTCACTAGGAGCAGACGAAAAGTCAAAAAGTTACGTTACAGTCCTTGGAAACATGTCAAACGAAGTATAGAATCACTCTTTAGGATGTTTTTAACATAAATCTTCAATAATGTTCCAACCGGAGAATTCCTTTGTCTTCAGAAATGCAATGGAACTCAAGCTAACTCTCACATGAACGCACATGGTCAGCTTGTGGCACTCTGGGAGAGACCTTACTCAATCCCCTCTCATTTGCCCCCACTTCACAGTAGAAGCATCAAACAAGGTTCTAAAGACTGTTGACGTCTAGTGGAAGCCTTAGGAAGTGCAATATGACCCCATAGACACTGTGTATTCGATAGGCCAAGAGTAGAAAAACTACAAACCTCAGATTTCCCACTTCCTGGTGCATTTTTCTCAGGTTTTCGCCTGCCATATGAGTTATGTTATACTCTGAGACATCATTCAAACAGTTTTAGAAACTTCCGAGTGTTTTCTATCCAAATCTACTAATAATATGCATATTTTAGCAACTGGGCCTGAGTAGCAGGCAGTTTAATTTGGGCATGCATTTCATCCAAAATTCCGAATGCTGCCCCCTACCCTAGTGAAGTTAAGACTAGATCATTGTGTTAATATTTCGCAACATGAGCTGGGTAGAGTTGAGACTTTCAAGGCCAACTGAACTGTCGACATGTGATAACTCCGAAACAAAATAATAGGAAAGAGGACTCCCCAACTCAGGTATGGGGAGTAACTGTTAGGAATGGCTAGGCTTGTAGAAGATAATGAGAGATTATGTGTTAGTATTGTGGAAAAATACAGCCCACCTAAAGAGAGGTGGAGTTTCTACGTGTGTGTGTGTGTGTGTGTGTGTGTGTGTGTGTGTGTGTGTGTGTGTGTGTGTGTGTGTGTGTGTGTGTGTGTGTGTGTGTGTGTGTGTGTGTGTGTGTGTGTGTGTGTGTGTGTGTGTGTGTGTGTGTGTGGGTGGGTGTGGGAATTATAAAATGGGAATTATAAAATGTTCTCATTTTTGACTTCAGAACGTTCTCTGAATAAAGTATTGATCTATTGCAGACTAAGACTTTGTCTAAATTCTTCTATTAACTCGAGCTTTACAACCTTGGGGGAATTGGTCAAAGCTTAAGTGCTGGTTGAGTTGACATCATTGGGATTGAAAATTCTCTTGACATATACTCAGTAATTTTCCATCCAGATTGTCAGACCCCAGTGGCTTGTCATTGTTGATAGACAACAATAATTTGATCACCTTTTCCACACTGACTTTACGGAATTCAAAACTACAATTCTTGTCTTTCATAATTTGGTCCGATATACTTGGATGTGTAGTGTCAGAGTTTGTTGCAGTTATGTCATCCCTAGGTTTTCTTATCTTATCAATGAAAGTCATTAACTTCACTAGGGTAGGGGGCAGCATTCAGATTTTTGGATGAAAAGCGTGCCCAAATTAAACTTCTTGCTACTCAGCCATAAAAGCTAGAATATGTGTCAGATTTTTTTTAAACTTTACGGAAAAAGCACACCATGCAATAATCTGAGTACAGCGCTCAGACACAAAACCAAGCCATACAGATATCCTCCATGTTTGGAGTCAACAGAAGTCAGAAATAGCATTGTAAATATTCACTTACCTTTGATGATCTTCATCAGAATGCACTCCCAGGAAGCCCAGTTCCACAATAAATGTTTGATTTGTTCGATAAAGTTAATAATTTATGTCCAAACACCTCCTTTTTGTTAGCGCGTTTAGCCCAGTATTCCAAATTCATGACGCGTGGTCACTAGGAGCAGACGAAAAGTCAAAAAGTTACGTTACAGTCCTTGGAAACATGTCAAACGAAGTATAGAATCACTCTTTAGGATGTTTTTAACATAAATCTTCAATAATGTTCCAACCGGAGAATTCCTTTGTCTTCAGAAATGCAATGGAACTCAAGCTAACTCTCACATGAACGCACATGGTCAGCTTGTGGCACTCTGGGAGAGACCTTACTCAATCCCCTCTCATTTGCCCCCACTTCACAGTAGAAGCATCAAACAAGGTTCTAAAGACTGTTGACGTCTAGTGGAAGCCTTAGGAAGTGCAATATGACCCCATAGACACTGTGTATTCGATAGGCCAAGAGTTGAAAAACTACAAACCTCAGATTTCCCACTTCCTGGTGCATTTTTCTCAGGTTTTCGCCTGCCATATGAGTTATATTATACTCTGAGACATCATTCAAACAGTTTTAGAAACTTCCGAGTGTTTTCTATCCAAATCTACTAATAATATGCATATTTTAGCAACTGGGCCTGAGTAGCAGGCAGTTTAATTTGGGCATGCATTTCATCCAAAATCCCGAATGCTGCCCCCTACCCTAGTGAAGTTAAGACTAGATCATTGTGTTAATATTTCGCAACATGAGCTGGGTAGAGTTGAGACTTTCAAGGCCAACTGAACTGTCGACATGTGATAACTCCGAAACAAAATAATAGGAAAGAGGACTCCCCAACTCAGGTATGGGGAGTAACTGTTAGGAATGGCTAGGCTTGTAGAAGATAATGAGAGATTATGTGTTAGTATTGTGGAAAAATACAGCCCACCTAAAGAGAGGTGGAGTTTCTACGTGTGTGTGTGTGTGTGTGTGTGTGTGTGTGTGTGTGTGTGTGTGTGTGTGTGTGTGTGTGTGTGTGTGTGTATGTGTGTGTGTGTGTGTGTGTGTGTGTGTGTGTGTGTGTGTGTGTGTGTGTGTGTGGGTGGGTGTGGGAATTATAAAATGGGAATTATAAAATGTTCTCATTTTTGACTTCAGAACGTTCTCTGAATAAAGTATTGATCTATTGCAGACTAAGACTTTGTCTAAAATCTTCTATTAACTCGAGCTTTACAACCTTGGGTGAATTGGTCAAAGCTTAAGTGCTGGTTGAGTTGACATCATTGGGATTGAAAATTCTCTTGACATATACTCAGTAATTTTCCATCCAGATTGTCAAACCCCAGTGGCTTGTCATTGTTGATAGACAACAATAATTTGATCACCTTTTCCACACTGACTTTACGGAATTCAAAACTACAATTCTTGTCTTTCATAATTTGGTCCGATATACTTGGATGTGTAGTGTCAGAGTTTGTTGCAGTTATGTCATCCCTAGGTTTTCTTATCTTATCAATGAAAGTCATTAACTTCACTAGGGTAGGGGGCAGCATTCAGATTTTTGGATGAAAAGCGTGCCCAAATTAAACTTCTTGCTACTCAGCCATAAAAGCTAGAATATGTGTCAGATTTTTTTTAAACTTTACGGAAAAAGCACACCATGCAATAATCTGAGTACAGCGCTCAGACACAAAACCAAGCCATACAGATATCCTCCATGTTTGGAGTCAACAGAAGTCAGAAATAGCATTGTAAATATTCACTTACCTTTGATGATCTTCATCAGAATGCACTCCCAGGAATCCCAGTTCCACAATAAATGTTTGATTTGTTCGATAAAGTTAATAATTTATGTCCAAACACCTCCTTTTTGTTAGCGCGTTTAGCCCAGTATTCCAAATTCAAGACGCGTGGTCACTAGGAGCAGACGAAAAGTCAAAAAGTTACGTTACAGTCCTTGGAAACATGTCAAACGAAGTATAGAATCACTCTTTAGGATGTTTTTAACATAAATCTTCAATAATGTTCCAACCGGAGAATTCCTTTGTCTTCAGAAATGCAATGGAACTCAAGCTAACTCTCACATGAACGCACATGGTCAGCTTGTGGCACTCTGGGAGAGACCTTACTCAATCCCCTCTCATTTGCCCCCACTTCACAGTAGAAGCATCAAACAAGGTTCTAAAGACTGTTGACGTCTAGTGGAAGCCTTAGGAAGTGCAATATGACCCCATAGACACTGTGTATTCGATAGGCCAAGAGTTGAAAAACTACAAACCTCAGATTTCCCACTTCCTGGTGCATTTTTCTCAGGTTTTTGCCTGCCATATGAGTTATTTTATACTCTGAGACATCATTCAAACAGTTTTAGAAACTTCCGAGTGTTTTCTATCCAGATCTACTAATAATATGCATATTTTAGCAACTGGGCCTGAGTAGCAGGCAGTTTACTCTGGGCACGCTTTTCATCCAAACGTGAAAATGCTGCCCCCTATCCCAAACAAGTTAAGGAGAAGTGGATCTAAAATTCCATGCTTCACAGTTGTATCTTTTAGCAATGTTTATTATGAGTATTTCTGTAAATTGATGTGGCTCTCTTCAAAATCACCGGATGTTTTGGAACTACTGAACATAATGCGCCAATGTAAACTGAGATTTTAGGATATAATTATGAACTTTAACGAACAAAACATACATGTATTGTGTAACATGAAGTCGTCTGAGTGTCATCTGATGAAGATCATCAAAGGTTAGTGATTAATTTTATCTCTATTTCTGCTTTTATTGTGACTCCTCTCTTTGGCTGGAAAAATGGCTGTGTTTTTCTGTGACTTGGCTCTGACCTAACATAATCGTTTGGTGTGCTTTCGTTGTAAAGCCTTTTTGAAATCGGACACTGTGGCTGGATTTACAACAAGTGTATCTTTAAAATGGTGTAAAATACTTGTATGTTTGAGGATTTTTAATTATGGGATTTCTGTTGCTTTGAATTTGGCGCCCAGCAGTTTCACTGGCTGTTGACGCTAGCGTCACACATACCCTAGTGAAGTTAAAGTAGTTTGCAATATCAGTGGGCTTTGTGATGAATGAGCCATCTGATTCAATGAATGAAGGAGCTAAGTTGTTTTTTTCCCCCACAATTTAATTGAAGGTGCCCCAAAGCTTTTTACTATAATTTTTATATAATTTATCTTTGTTTCATAGTGTAGTTTATTTTTATTTTGTTTAGTCACATGATTTCTTAATTTACAGTACATTTGCCAATCAGTTGGGCTGCCAGACTTAATTGCCATACCTTTTGCCTCATCCCTCTCAACCATACAATTTTTCAATTCCTCATCAATCCAAGGGGATTTAACAGTTTTTCCAGTCATTTTCTTAATGGGTGCGTGCTTATTAATAACTGGAATAAGTAGTTTCATAAATGCATCAAGTGCAGCGTCTGGTTGCTCCTCATTACACACCACAGACCAGCAAATATTATTTTCATCATCAACATATAAAACACTACAAAACTTATTGTATGACCTATTATACACTATATTAGACCCAGCCTTTAGAACGTTGGTTTTCCTAGATATTTAACATTTACATTTAAGTCATTTAGCAGACGCTCTTATCCAGAGCGACTTACAAATTGGAAAGTTCATACATATTCATCCTGGTCCCCCCGTGGGGAATGAACCCACAACCCTGGCGTTGCAAGCGCCATGCTCTACCAACTGAGCCACACGGGACCTTATGGTTTCTATATTGTGAACACTACATCCTATGGATCTGGATACTGCTTTAAAGCAAACATCTGCAGCATTAGTAAAGATGTGATCAATACATGTTGATGACTTAATTCCTGTGCTGTTTGTAACTACCCTGGTAGGTTGACTGACAACCTGATCCAGGTTGCAGGCACTGGTTACAGTTTGAAGTTATCTCCTGAGTGGACAACTTGATGATAGCCATTCAATATTTAAATCACCCATAAAATGTACTTCTCTGTTGATATCACATACATTATCAAGCATTTCACACATGTTATCCAGATACTGACTGTTAGCACTTGGTGGTCTATAGCAGCTTCCCACAATATTGGGCTTTAGGTGAGGCAGATGAACCTGTAACCATATTATTTCAACAGTATTTAACATTAGATCGTCTCTAAGCTTTACAGGAATGTGGTTCTGAATATGGACCGCAAAACCACCTCCGTTGGCATTTCTGTCTTTTCGGTAGATGTTATAACCATGTGTTGCTACCACTGTATCATCAAAGGTTTTATCTAAGTGAGTTTCAGAGATAGTCAGAATATGAATGGCATCTGTTACAAGCAAGTTATTGACTTCATGGACCTTGTTTCTTAGGCTACATATGTTAATATGGGCTATTTTTAGCACTTTCCTGGATTGCTTGATTGTTTTTTATGTTTTACTGGGAAGCTTATCAGAGGAAGACTTACTCATGTTATTTACATTGGAGCTGATAGTGCAGGGTGAGCTGCATAAAGTGGTCTTCCTACAATTGCACACCGCCTCAGTGCTAACATTGTAACTCTGGTTTACAGGCTCATGAGTACTGCTTACATTAGCTGTAGGATAAACAGATGTATTCAGTGCAATTAGGGGTACATCAATTAACTTCTTGCAACTATAGGGGGTGCTGTTCCGCATTAGCATTTTTTGGTCTCCAAATTAAACTGCCTCGTGCTCAATTCTTGATCGTACAATATGCATATTATTGTTATTATTGGATAGAAAACACTTTCTAGTTTCTATAGCCGTTGGAATTTTGTCTCTGAGTGGTACAGAACTACTTCTACATCACTTTTCCTGACAGGGAGTCAGATTTCAGAAATTTTTACCCCTGATCTGGGATCGGTTTTAAGGTGCCAGTAGATGCTATGGAGAAACCGACACTGCCTACGTCTTCCTCTGGGTGTCAGTACGTCATCACGTTTTGAATGGAGTCGATTGCGCAATCAGAGCCACTATAAAACACGAAAACGTAGAAGTACCGCTCTCTTCCTGCATGCGTCTTGCGCAAAATGGACATCAGACCTGCCTCCTTCCAAATGGTTGTTTAGAGAGTGATATTTCTCCGGTCATGTTTTTAGTCGTTATAGTTGTTAAAAACATCATAATGTAGTTAATTTGAACCGTTTTATAGCAATTTATATCCGTTTAGTGCGATTTTGAGGAATTTCTTTGTCGTGCACTCTGAAACTTTGGGCACGTTTCGGGGTCCCGTTCGATCGTTAGTGGATATTTCGAAGGACAGAGGACATCTATCGACCAAAAGAAGATTAGACCCAAGAAAGGATACATTGCCCAAGAATCTGATGGAAAATCACCTCATAGTAAGGAATATTTAATATGATAAATCGTTGTTCTGTCGAAATATTTTAAACGCATATTACGCCATTTTGTTTGTTATAGCTTCTCTTGGCGAACGCTGTATAAGAAAGTAAGGATAATTTTAGAAATGTAAATCAGCGATTGCATTAAGAACTAATTTGTCTTTCGATTCCTGTCAACCCTGTATTTTTTAGTCAAGTATATGATTAGCTTTCAATTAAACTAGATCACTCTGAAAGATGACGTCAGACATTTTGAGGCTTGATTTCCTAGTATTTTCATTGTGTAACCACGGTTTTGTATGGCTAAATATGCACATTTTCGAACAAACTGTATATGTATGTTGTAAAATGATGTTACAGGAGTGTCATCGGAAGAATTCTGAGAAGGTTAGTGAAAAAATTAATATATTTTGGCGATGATTACGTTATAGCTCTCTTTGGCTTGAATCGATGCTCTGGTAACGTTTTCACATGTGGTATGCTAACTTATCGATTTATTGTAATTGTATTGTATTGTATTCTAAAGCTAACTCTCTCTCCTCTGCTCTCATCCTTCTAGACCTATCGGCTGCCTTTGATACTGTGAACCATCAGATCCTCCTCTCCACCCTCTCCGAGCTGGGCATCTCCGGCGCGGCCCACGCTTGGACTGCGTCCTACCTGACAGGTCGCTCCTACCAGGTGGCGTGGCGAGAATCTGTCTCCGCACCACGTGCTCTCACCACTGGTGTCCCCCAGGGCTCTGTTCTAGGCCCTCTCCTATTCTCGCTATACACCAAGTCACTTGGCTCTGTCATATCCTCACATGGTCTCTCCTATCATTGCTATGCAGACGACACACAATTAATCTTCTCCTTTCCCCCCTCTGATAACCAGGTGGTGAATCGCATCTCTGCATGTCTGGCAGACATATCAGTGTGGATGACGGATCACCACCTCAAGCTGAACCTCGGCAAGACGGAGCTGCTCTTCCTCCCGGGGAAGGACTGCCCGTTCCATGATCTCGCCATCACGGTTGACAACTCCATTGTGTCCTCCTCCCAGAGTGCTAAGAACCTTGGCGTGATCCTGGACAACACCCTGTCGTTCTCAACTAACATCAAGGCGGTGACCCGTTCCTGTAGGTTCATGCTCTACAACATTCGCAGAGTACGACCCTGCCTCACGCAGGAAGCGGCGCAGGTCCTAATCCAGGCACTTGTCATCTCCCGTCTGGATTACTGCAACTCGCTGTTGGCTGGGCTCCCTGCCTGTGCCATTAAACCCCTACAACTCATCCAGAACGCCGCAGCCCGTCTGGTGTTCAACTTTCCCAAGTTCTCTCACGTCACCCCGCTCCTCCGCTCTCTCCACTGGCTTCCAGTTGAAGCTCGCATCCGCTACAAGACCATGGTGCTTGCCTACGGAGCTGTGAGGGGAACGGCACCTCCGTACCTTCAGGCTCTGATCAGGCCCTACACCCAAACAAGGGCACTGCGTTCATCCACCTCTGGCCTGCTCGCCTCCCTACCTCTGAGGAAGTACAGTTCCCGCTCAGCCCAGTCAAAACTGTTCGCTGCTCTGGCACCCCAATGGTGGAACAAACTCCCTCACGACGCCAGGTCAGCGGAGTCAATCACCACCTTCCGGAGACACCTGAAACCCCACCTCTTTAAGGAATACCTAGGATAGGATAAAGTAATCCTTCTAACCCCCCCCCCCCTTAAAAGAGTTAGATGCACTATTGTAAAGTGGTTGTTCCACTGGATATCATAAGGTGAATGCACCAATTTGTAAGTCGCTCTGGATAAGAGCGTCTGCTAAATGACTTAAATGTAAATGTAAATGTAAATTGTGTTTTCGCTGTAAAACGCTTAGAAAATCTGAAATATTGTCTGGAATCACAAGATCTGGGTCTTTCCATTGCTATGCTTTGTCTATTCTTATGAAATGTTTTATTAAGAGTAAATTGGTCATACACGTTGCTCTCTATAGTAATTCTAGTCGTCTTGTGATGGTCGGTGCAATTGTAAACTGTGATTTCTACCTGAAATATGCACTTTTTTCTAACAAAACCTATCCTATACCATAAATATGTTATCAGACTGTCATCTGATGAGGTTTTTTATAGGTTATTGGCTATCAATATCTTAGTTTAGCCGAATTGGTGATAGCTACTGGTGGAGAGAAAAAATGGTGGACAAAGAAATTGTGTATTTTGCTAACGTGTTTAGCTAATAGATTTACATATTTTGTCTTCCCTGTAAAACATTTTAAAAATCTGAAATGGTGGCTTTATTCACAAGATCTGTATCTTTCATCTGGTGTCTTGGACTTGTGATTTAATGATATTTAGATGCTACTATCTACTTGTGAAGCTATGCTAGCTATGCTAATCAGTGTGTGGGGGGGTGGGGGGTGATCCCGGACCCGGGGTAGAGGCTCGTTAGAGGTTAAATTACATATATTGTGTTTGCCAATGCCCTTAAGATCAAGTACATTTGATGCAGCATTATGATGACTCATTGTCACAATGGTAGGGATTAACTGAGCTGGTCTTGGATCATTAAATGCATGGACAGAGTCCAGGAGCCAAGATGATTTGGATGGACTTCCTCATTCCTGTAGAGTATCTTCTGTTTCCAGAAGGTGTAAAATGTATCAATAAAAGTGACTCCAGCAGAGCATCAGTAGTCTTTTAGCCAGATGTGTAATGCCAGCAGTCTGCTGAATCTTTCACAACAGCGGCCCAACGATGGTCCTGGACCTGAAATTGTTGGCCATTTTTTGGAGTCTTTTAATGCTAAAATCAGTTCTTTAAAATCTACTTTCAAATGTTCCGAGCTAGCCCTCCGGTTCTGGTGAGGCTGGGAGCTCCGAGGATCTGAACTTGAGGTAGAAGCCACCGGAGTGGGAGACAGAACCGAGGACGAAGACGGAGGTACCTCCAGATCCGATCTTGATTAGGAAGCCACCAAGGATGAAGGAGCCGGAACCTCTGGATCCAGGGCGACAAAGCTGTTTCTGGTCTATGTCAGTTCCGGGCTCAACATCTCCATGGAGACCCCCGTTGCCAGAAGACGCCTTCTTCAACTTCCATGGCGAGTGACATACCTCCATGGCTGGTTGGTTGGGTTGAGAACAGCTCCTTTCTCCAGGGAAGGGGGAGACCTCTTCGGGGATGGGACCCTGCCTAACACCGGCCAGTCGGCTGTGGAGGGCCGACACGGCAGCGAAACTTCCACCAGACCAGAGTGGCGTCCGGCTACTGGAGTGGAAGAAAAAGACGTGGGTTCCCCAGCAGCGTATGCAGGTTTGCTACTTGCTTGCTTAGAGTAGCTACTTCGCTCCTGTAGTCCTCCGCAAGCATTCAGTTGCTACATTGAAAGTCAACACGGTCCACATTGTCCCGGAACAAAGCAAAGTAAACACAGCTCCTGCAACTCTAGAAACGTTCAATAGCGGCCTCCATTTGAGACCGCCGAGCCAACAAAGCTAGCTGTGCTTTAGCATCACTCCCCCTATACGGAATCTGGCAGGATCCCGGGACAGATAGCAGCGCTCACAGCAATAGCCCAACAGAGCCGCAGGATTCAAAATAAAATAAAAGTATATAAAAACACTGTCGGCTTTTAAACCGAGGGCTTTAGTTCAGGTTTCGGCGTTTGACAGCGTTTAACAACAACAAACATATGTCGCGCTCTGATGACGTTGATTAGGGCTTTGGCTTGTTTTTAAAATTGTTAAATGTAATGTTAAGTAGTTAAATCAGTTAAGAACAAATTCTTATTTACAATGACGGCCTACACCGGCCAAACCCTAATTAGGACAACGCTGGGCCAACACTAGGACAGCGCTGGGTTGTGATACAGCCCGAGATCGAACCACGGTCTGTGGTGACGCCTCTAGCACTGCGATGCAGTGCCTTTGGCCGCTGCGCCACTCAAGAGCCCCCTGGCAGGGTAGGACCAACCCGGCCAGACAGGCTCAGAATCTTGAGGGGTTGGTGCTTCTTTAGTACGTCTCTGACCGCATTCATCTTTCTGATTTGGCTGCTTACAGACTACTTACATTAGCCCCATTAAACAGATCACTCAGGTCACTCAGGTGGGTGTCTAGGGTATAGGTTTGGGGACAATTCCATCATGATAGGACAATAAATAAATAAACTATATTTATAATTCATTTAAAATGTATATCCCATATCTGCACAAAATTGAAAGCTCTCTCACAACCCCTTCTCACAAACACACATTGGCTCTGGGATTTGCAACCCTTATCCTTTTTCACTCACACTTTTCGAAACACAAAAACACACACCCCACCTTCCATCACAACACATCCGTACATACCCACATACAGTGCCTTCTATGTCCTCTGTGTTTTATCTCTACCATGTTGATTGAATACTTTTGTGTTCCAGTTCCTTATATTTGAAGATGTATTATTTAGCTAATTATCTTTTCTTCTAATTTATGAAATACTATAAATGGAAAGTCTAATACTAATTATTTTCCAACATGGTAAAATCTATCCCTTTTTATATTTAGTGGTTTGTGTCTCATTCCATGTTTTTAATTTATTTGTAGATCATTCATTCACTTAACACTTATAGTGTAGTTGTAATATATATTTTTTAACAATTGTTGTATTTTATAGCTTTTTTATATGGTTAGTATTGAGTGTTCCATTATTTGACTGCTCTATGGGAACTTTGTAATATTTAAAGTAACCATCGAGTAGTCTTTGTGTCTCTGAACATTTGGTTATCAATATACAGTTTATCGACTACGAGAGCTACACGTTTCACTTTTAATCTATTCTCCTTAAAGATTGGGTACAGAACTTTGCGCAGTTCTTCAATTTCCTTCGGGAACTGATCATTCATGCCTATTTTAGTGTCTGCAAGTCCTTTACCCAGGCTTTTAAAAATGATTTTATCTTTAAAGAAAGCAAATTTGGCAACGATTGGGTGCTTATATCTCTGTACTCTCTGTCCAAAATGGTGTACACGTTTGAGTTGGATTTTGTTGACAGCTTCGTGTGGGATCTGAAGCGCTGTAAGGAGGAACTCCCTCACTACACCCTCAGGAACTTCTCCTTCTTTCTCTTGGATACCAGTAAGTACCAGATTTACTCTCGTATATCTAGTCTCTAGGCTTTTCTCCGAAAGATGTTCTCCTTTTTAAGTTCAATAACGTCGGTTTCAATCCGTTTCAAAGTCCCTTTTAGCTTGTTTGTTTCTTTCTCCATTGTCGCAGGTTTTTCATCACTCATCTCGAGACTCGCCTTCAACTCCTTTATATCTTTATTGACTAATTCAAGTATGCCCAGTTTGTCATTTATCGATTTTAACAGATCGGTTTCCACCCTTGCCATTCCCAGTGGTGAAAAGCTTTAATCGTCTGTGTCCGTCGAGGAGTCGCGTTTTCTTTTGGAGATTGGTTCTCCTTGTTTTACTCTCCATCATGTTTGGGCGTTACTTGTTTTCATAATGTTTGTTGATACATTTCTCTAGCCTTATGATTTGTTTTGTGTTGTTATCCAGATGGAAGTTTTTTACCCACCAGTATGTGAAGTGTTAATATTTAGTCTAACTTACATATATTGAATATTATGTTTTGATTTTGAGGTGATCTGCACTGCTGTGTTCAGTCCACCATCTTCTTTCCTTGGACCATTTCAGGAGGAGGAACTGTGGTTACATACATAGGGTTGTATGTGTATGCAGATGTGTATGCAGCCAAATGGCCATCAATCTAATGATCTAATACATTTGTTCAAACAGGCATCACTGCACACTCACGCTTATCAATCTAATGATCTAATAAATCGCACGCACACACACACCAAGTGTGTCGAAATATTGCCACTTTATTTCCGAAATATTGCCTTTTGTATTCTCTAAATATTGCCACTTTATTCACAAAATGTAATTTTGACTATATTATTCTGGATATCTTGCCACTTTCTTCTCCAGATATTTCCACTTATTTTTAAAGGAGTATTATGCAAAAAACAATCATCCAAGTACCACCCATCACTGTTTATTTTTTTATTGTCTTCACTTGTCCCTAATAGGCATCCATAGAATGCAGATGGGAATCCAAGCTGAATGAAAAATCATTTAGTTTAGGATCTTCTAATGTTTACAGGAATGTTACAGCACTTACTTTGTGAATTCTGAGTGGTTTTGTGTCTGTAGTCAGCTGGGGGAAAAACACACACAAAATTAAATTATTATTATAATCTTTGACTTTAACTGACATGGTGCCTGTTGAGACACTGATCTTTTTTGCATAATCTTTTTCTGACCTTTTCGTATTGTGTGATCCCAGACGATTTCCCCCTCCACATCACTGATTAGCTTCATACCGAAGTCAACATCTGCATCTTCCATGAACACCTCAAAGAAGTTTGGTGTAGTGTTGTCATATCTCAGCTTCATTTTCTGTGGAGGCAGTAGGTGAGAGAGGGTGTTTTTTGTGTGTTTTTGTTTTATTTAGGATATTAAAATTGCTATTGCTTTTTGGATTAGATTGATATTCTGTGGGAGCTCAAACCATACAGGAGGTTTAACTTCAGCAGAAGGAGACGACGTTGTGAGGCTGAACCAATCCTTCATCCGAAGGGACTTGACTGGCTGCGGCTTTCTGATACTCCTGTATCCATAAGACTGCTCCTTTTTCTTCATTGCCTGAAGAAGCATAAGCCAACATGTCCTTATCAAAACCATTCACACATGACATTTTGTTGGATTGTGTGGTGTGAAACTGATTTCAATGAATGAACTATATAATATATTCTAAACCGGAAACCCTGAGAAAACTGCCACGAGATGTTTTGACAGAGTAACACCATATCTGACTTTTCTTTACGGCCCGTCCCTCTTTGGAGGACAAAAATAAACGTTGTTTTATAGCTTTTTCTTTTGTTGTTACATGTACTTTCTACACACATTTGACATATATGTCACATATTTTTACTTTTTACTTTTTCTTCAGTAGTTACATAGCAAGAATAAATTAATTTGATATACATTACGTCTAGATATACATGTCAATTAGTTTATTTGAATTTAACCATATTATATTAGTATTTTTATTTTAGTGAGAGGTTTAATGCTTTAATATTTAATAATTTTAGCCCCCGAACTCATATTCATTATATAAATAAGCATGTTTGTGTCACGTTCCTGACCTGTTTTCCTTTGTTTTGTATTTATTTTAGTTGGTCAGGGCGTGAGTTGGGTGGGTTGTCTATGGTGGATTTTCTATGTTGGGATTTTGTGTTCGGCCTGGTATGATTCTCAATCAGAGACAGCTGTCAATCGTTGTCCCTGATTGAGAATCATACTTAGGCAGCCAGGGTTTCACGTGTGTGTTGTGGGTGTTTGTTCCTGTGTCTGTGTTTGGGCCACACAGGACTGTTTCGGGTTTGTCACGTTTGTTTGTTCATTTGTAGTTTGAAGTGTTTTGTTGACTTTCATTAAATATGGAAATTAACTACTCCGCATCTTGGTCCGATCCATGCTCCTCCTCGTCTGAGGACGAGAACGACTACGACAGCCGTTACAGTTTGTCTGGCTTGCCATTACAAATAAAGTGAAATATGTTCTGCTCAAATCATTTAAAAGACAAATATTTTGGTCTAAGCAGGGCCATAAGTAAAGAGGTAAACTGGGATATGACTAAATAATTAATCAGGGTGATTTTTTTCACAGATAGACAGGTATTTACCTTTCCATGGTAGCAAGATCTTATATATTTTTGTAGTAAAAATTTGTTGTAGTAAGTTCCTTTATTTCTTTAGGGTTATGAATACTACCGGTCCACTTCACCATCGGACCATTTTATTGGAAAATTAGACCTTAATGTAAAAGTTTAAAAAAAATGTTTTATCCAATATACCTCATTATGGTACACTTCTCATAGTTTGGTTGTAACCCAGAGAGGTTAGAAAAATTATCTAGATACTCTATGAGGCTGTGCAGGGACCCAGATTGCGGATTTAAGAGAAAATTTGAATCGTCAGAGTACAATGACACCTTTGTTTTTAAGGATTTCTAGCCCCTCTATATTATTGTTGGATCTAATTTTATTCCCTAAAATTTTGATTGTCATAATAAATAGATATACCGACAGTGGATAACCTTGTTTTACTCCTCTTGACAGTTTACAGTAATACTTTCTGAGAAGGTAACATTATTTACTATTTTACACTTAGGGTTACTATACATAACTTTTACCCATTGTATAAGAGATTCTCCAAAATTAAAATAGTCCAGGCATCTATATGTAAATTCCAGTTGTACTTTATGAAAAGCATTTTCAAAATCTGCTATGAATAACATAGATTCCTAGATTTTTCATAGTGTTCTATTGTTTCAAGTACTTGTCTTATGTTATCTCCAATGTATCTTCCATGTAAAAAAAACTGTCTCATCAAGATGAATTATATCTGACAACACCTTTTTAATTCTATGTGCTATTAATTTTGCTAGGATTTTTACATCACAACACAGGTGTAATGGGCTTCCTATTTGTTTCAATGAACTGGATCTTTATACTTACCACCTGTATCCTGTTTCAGTAAAAGTGACATCAGACTTTCTTGCTGAGTACCTGATAGTTTACAATTTTTATTGGAGTGGTTAAAACATGCTAATAGCAGATCTTTACATTTACATTTACATTTAAGTCATTTAGCAGACGCTCTTATCCAGAGCGACTTACAAATTGGTGCATTCACCTTATGATATCCAGTGGAACAACCACTTTACAATAGTGCATCTAACTCTTTTAAGGGGGGGGGGGTTAGAAGGATTACTTTATCCTATCCTAGGTATTCCTTAAAGAGGTGGGGTTTCAGGTGTCCCCGGAAGGTGGTGATTGACTCCGCTGACCTGGCGTCGTGAGGGAGTTTGTTCCACCATTGGGGTGCCAGAGCAGCGAACAGTTTTGACTGGGCTGAGCGGGAACTGTACTTCCTCAGAGGTAGGGAGGCGAGCAGGCCAGAGGTGGATGAACGCAGTGCCCTTGTTTGGGTGTAGGGCCTGATCAGAGCCTGAAGGTACGGAGGTGCCGTTCCCCTCACAGCTCCGTAGGCAAGCACCATGGTCTTGTAGCGGATGCGAGCTTCAACTGGAAGCCAGTGGAGAGAGCGGAGGAGCGGGGTGACGTGAGAGAACTTAGGAAAGTTGAACACCAGACGGGCTGCGGCGTTCTGGATGAGTTGTAGGGGTTTAATGGCACAGGCAGGGAGCCCAGCCAACAGCGAGTTGCAGTAATCCAGACGGGAGATGACAAGTGCCTGGATTAGGACCTGCGCCGCTTCCTGCGTGAGGCAGGGTCGTACTCTGCGAATGTTGTAGAGCATGAACCTACAGGAACGGGTCACCGCCTTGATGTTAGTTGAGAACGACAGGGTGTTGTCCAGGATCACGCCAAGGTTCTTAGCACTCTGGGAGGAGGACACAATGGAGTTGTCAACCGTGATGGCGAGATCATGGAACGGGCAGTCCTTCCCCGGGAGGAAGAGCAGCTCCGTCTTGCCGAGGTTCAGCTTGAGGTGGTGATCCGTCATCCACACTGATATGTCTGCCAGACATGCAGAGATGCGATTCACCACCTGGTTATCAGAGGGGGGAAAGGAGAAGATTAATTGTGTGTCGTCTGCATAGCAATGATAGGAGAGACCATGTGAGGATATGACAGAGCCAAGTGACTTGGTGTATAGCGAGAATAGGAGAGGGCCTAGAACAGAGCCCTGGGGGACACCAGTGGTGAGAGCACGTGGTGCGGAGACAGATTCTCGCCACGCCACCTGGTAGGAGCGACCTGTCAGGTAGGACGCAATCCAAGCGTGGGCCGCGCCGGAGATGCCCAGCTCGGAGAGGGTGGAGAGGAGGATCTGATGGTTCACAGTATCAAAGGCAGCCGATAGGTCTAGAAGGATGAGAGCAGAGGAGAGAGAGTTAGCTTTAGCAGTGCGGAGCGCCTCCGTGACACAGAGAAGAGCAGTCTCAGTTGAATGACTAGTCTTGAAACCTGACTGATTTGGATCAAGAAGGTCATTCTGAGAGAGATAGCAGGAGAGCTGGCCAAGGACGGCACGTTCAAGAGTTTTGGAGAGAAAAGAAAGAAGGGATACTGGTCTGTAGTTGTTGACATCGGAGGGATCGAGTGTAGGTTTTTTCAGAAGGGGTGCAACTCTCGCTCTCTTGAAGACGGAAGGGACGTAGCCAGCGGTCAAGGATGAGTTGATGAGCGAGGTGAGGTAAGGGAGAAGGTCTCCGGAAATGGTCTGGAGAAGAGAGGAGGGGATAGGGTCAAGCGGGCAGGTTGTTGGGCGGCCGGCCGTCACAAGACGCGAGATTTCATCTGGAGAGAGAGGGGAGAAAGAGGTCAAAGCACAGGGTAGGGCAGTGTGAGCAGAACCAGCGGTGTCGTTTGACTTAGCAAACGAGGATCGGATGTCGTCGACCTTCTTTTCAAAATGGTTGACGAAGTCATCAGCAGAGAGGGAGGAGGGGGGAGGAGGGGGAGGAGGATTCAGGAGGGAGGAGAAGGTGGCAAAGAGCTTCCTAGGGTTAGAGGCAGATGCTTGGAATTTAGAGTGGTAGAAATTGGCTTTAGCAGCAGAGACAGAAGAGGAGAATGTAGAGAGGAGGGAGTGAAAGGATGCCAGGTCCGCAGGGAGGCGAGTTTTCCTCCATTTCCGCTCGGCTGCCCGGAGCCCTGTTCTTCATCTTTAGTAGATCAAAAAAGGTTTCATATGGACTGCATTCGGGAAAGTTTTCAAAATTGATCAATTTTTCTCCACCTCATCAATCTACACACAGTACCCCATAATGACAAAGCAAAACAAGTTTTTAGAAATTTTGCAAATGTGTATATATATATATATATACTTATGTAAATATAATATTTCATTTTATATATATATATATATATATATATATATAAAAATGAAATATTATATTTACATAAGTATTCAGACCCTTTACTCAGTATTTTGTTGAAGCAGCTTTGGCAGTGATTACATTCTCGAGTCTTCTTGGGTATGATGCTACAAGCTTGGCACATCAGTATTTGGGGAGTTTCTCCCATTCTTCTCTACAGATCCTCTTAGCTCTGTCAGGTTGGATGGGGAGCGTAGCTGCCCAGCTATTTTCAGGTCTCTCCAGAGATGTTTGATTTGGTTCAAGTCCGGGCTCTGGCTGGGCCACACAAGGACATTCATAGAGTTGTCCCAAAGCCACTCCTGTGTTGTCTTGGCTGTGTGCTTAGGGTCATTGTCCTTAAACCCATTCATAGGTCCTGAGCACTCTGGAGCAGGTTGTCATCAAAGATCTCTCTGTACTTTGGTCAATTCATTTTCCCTCGATCCTGACTAGTCTCCCAGTCCCTGTCGCTGAAAATCATCCCCACAGAATGATGCTACCACCACTATGCTTCACCGTAGGGATGGTGTCAGGTTTCTTCCAGATGGGATGCTTGACATTCAGGCCAATCTTGGTTTCATCAGACCAGATAATCTTGTTCCTCGTGGTCAGAGTCGTTTAGCTGCCTTTTGGCAAACTCCAAGCAGGCTGTCAAGTACCTTTTACTGAGGAGTGGCTTCCATCTGGCCACTACCATAACAGCCCGATTGGTAGAGTGCTGCAGTTGTCAAGTTGTAGAAACATCTCAAGGATGATCAATGGAAACAGGATGCACCTGAGCTCAATTTTGAGTCTCATAGTAAAGGGTCTGAAAACTTATGTAAATAAGGTATTTCTGTTTTCATTTTTAACACATTTGCTAAAATTGCTTTGTCAATATGGGGTATTGTGTGTAGATTGATGAGGATTTTTTTTATTTAATCCATTTTAGAATAAGGCTTTAACGTAACAAAATGTGGAGAAAGGGAAGGGGTCTGAATACTTTCCAAATGCACTGTACCAGTTTGTGTCAAGAACTGCAACGCTGCTGGGTTCCCTGACCTAAAGGTTTTAATTGCATCAAGAATTTCATCCTCTGCAATTTCACCCTCACACAAGTCTTTATGTACAGCTGTTAATTCTTTTATTTTTTATCTCTTTCAAAATATAATTTGGTGAATCCTGGATTTCTATGTTGAAGATTCCAAAAGAATTTGGTGTATTTTTCAAAATGTTCCATACAATTCATTAAATTTTTTATAATACATTATAGTTGATGATTCTCAAATAAGTTCCTCCATGTATTTGTGTTTTTCCTCTAACTTATTCTGTGCCTCTATGGTACAGTTTTAATTGTTATCCATCTGTACTGCTATTCCTTCTATTTCCTTTGTTAATGTGAACTCTTTTGACAGAAATTGTTTTTGTTATAAAGATGAGTATTGAATTGCATGACCTCTGAAGACACATTTAAAAGTGTCCCGTACAATAAGTGGATCTGCTGTACCTATGCTATGTAGGAAAAAGTCATTTACAAAATCCTTTGTCTTGGTTAAAAACAGATTGTCATACAATAGGCTTTTATTCAATTTCCAATATCCTCGCCCACTTGGACATTCTGTAAGAGTAATGTGGATGCCAATTATTTGATGGTCTGACTGCATTCTGCCCCCTATCAACACCATTTGGTTTCAGCACAAAGGGTACATGAAAGTAATCATGACGGCTAGCTTGATTAAACCTCCTTCATGTATAACTCACTGAGTCTGGATTTTTAAGCCTCGTATATCCTCTAGTTCTAATGTGTCCATGATATTTGTAATTTCCCTCAGTGCATGAGGGTGATAGTTTGTAGTGTGATTTCCTTTCTGATTTATGGTCCATTGAGGTACTTAAAACTGTATTATATTCTCCCAACATAATAATCAGACTCTTCCCCCACAGTTTCCCAACAACAGAAGTCCACCAAATTCCCCTGGTTTTGGATGGAAAACAAACAGCTGTTTTTCAGTCTGTAGGAACCGTATTTACTCATTTTGGGTACCGGTACTGTTTATATTTAGGTGCAGGAGCTCCACAATACTTTTGAGCTAATATTCTATATGAGGAACAGGATCTCAAGCAGTGAGCTCCTGCCCAAGTCAAGCACTGAATTGGAGCATGGCAATGTCTAGACAATTATATACTGTATATTAAATGTCTTATTTTTTACCCACTGGTATTATCTGCATTGATAACATTGAGAGATGATTTAACCACAGAGGAGAACAATAAGTGGAAATAACCTGTTCTACAGAAGAATCACAGGGCACCAGATATGCATGTAGCGTGAGGAATGCTGTCTTGGCCTGGTACAGCAGCAAGTCACAGTGGGCTTTCACCGGAAAGCCAGATCTCACGAGAACTCCTTTTGGAGAGAAGGATGGATGGAGGATCTTGACGTGGAAGCGGGTGACTTCATCCACTTGTTCTATGGACACACCACAGTCTTCTACATGTAGAACTCTCACTTTCTCTTTAAAGGAGGGATCATCGCCTGCAGAGATAAAAACAGGTACATTTGCATAAACATCAGGTTGACATCAACAACAAGGCTTTTTAAAAGTAGTTTGCATCAGTTATATTTTAATTATAAACATATACGCCCATACCAAAACAGGCAAAATGTGGCAGCTGCACTTCTTCCAGTTCTCCTGAAATGACTGTGACATCCAATAGGGGGCCACCTTGCTTGTACCCCAAGCTTTTCATCATTGCCCTGTGAGGCTCCCAGGAGCTGAATTGATACTGTAGACTGACATGGTCTTTACACACCCACCGGAGCCCTGATACTCTGCACTCGTAGCGCCCTGGGGGAGAAGTGCTACGGATGGCATGAAAAGAAGAAGGAATGGGTTTAGAGTAAGTAAGTCATGTATTTAATCAGCAGTTGACCAACATAATAATGGTTACTTTACTTTGTTAAACCTTTCTTTAAATCCTCACATAGACTCTATTTCTTCTTATTATTCTTTTTTTTTTACAATTAATTAAACACAGGCTATGAAGTCAGACTGTCTTCTTTAAATACGTTTTAGCAGGTATATTCAATCTAGTCATTATTATTAGTATCTTAAAACAGAATTGTTGGATAACAAAACTTAAAGTTTTTAATCGTCTGTATTATGGCGAGGGACTAATACATTCCAGAACTGTACCTGAACATTGGGGCTTCTTTAGTGATGGCCACAGGTTCAACCTGAACCCAGTTGGTAGACTCCTGAAGAAGAGAACATTGATCTCTGATTTTCACAGATACACTAAATTTATTAGATAAATATAGCCACCTGGCTAACGTTAGCCACAACAATTTGGAATTCCTAATATATCATATGGAATGCAAATTCATAACATATCATACAAATTGCAATTCATAACATATCATGCACATTTTCATTCGTAACATATCATTTGAAATGGATGATGGACATCAACAAATGAATAGACACCATACGAAACGTAACATATCATACTAAATGGAGGGACTGAGATTTACGTACCAAATAATACAAAATGCTCTGAGACCAGGTTGGTAAAGGTTGTACTTTGTACTTTAAAGGCTAACTTGCCTTTGAATGTTGTCAAACCTGCTTATTCTATACCTTTATTTACAAATTACTGAAGAATGGTATCTGTGATTCTTAGAAAAAAAGGTGTTATGTAGAATCATATAGGGATTTTTGTTTTGTCCCCATAGGGGAACCCTTTTTGGTGCTAGGTAGAATACTTTCTAGAGGGTTCTGCCTAGAACTCTCTATATATGGTTCTTCATAGAATCATTTTATATTTGAAGGGTTCATCCTAGAACCCCCTATGAATGGTTCTACTAAGAACTCTTTGATTTTTGAGGAGTTTTCCCTAGAGCCCTCTATGAACGGTTCCACCAGCCTTATTAGCCTTTAAAATTAAACTCTTTATGACAATAGATGACATACTGTACATCATAAGGCATTTCTTTAAAGGCTTAGTTATACCCTAAAACGGTGGTTTTAGGAAACTCCTGCTTTACCGGCCACATCAGGTCTGCAAGTCACATTCTGCTCGCCTGCACTTAAAATCGTGATGTTAAAGTTTAAACACTGAGGTAAACACAAAAGCCCAAGCACTATGTAAAATAATGAAATTACAATAAATAAACTTATTCAGATTCTGAAGGGTTCTTCCCCCCAAAATTCTTAGCATGTTAAAGGTTCTAGGGAGAACCATTTGCCTTACAAAGAACCATTGTCTCCCAAAGAGGGTTCTTCAGATGAAAACGGTTCTTGGTAGAACCCTATCCCTCCGCTAAGAACCCTTTTATAATATTTTTTTCCAGTGCTTAATTTCAGCCGGATCCTGCCGGAACAGGATCCTGCAACTTTCAGTTTTGCACTGTTTCGTTCTGTAACCTATTTGCCAGGATCCGGTACCTCTGGTGGCATGAACACTTATTTTCACTGTTTGCAATGTAAACATAATAATAAAATCTGAGTCAATACAAGTTGCCTCCTCTGTAATTCTCCTGCCCCTTAAAAAATAAATGTAAAAACGTGCCTGATATTCTAAGAATTGATTTGTGTTGGGCCGGCCTGGGTTCATGGTTTGCGTAACATTGAAGCCTATAGACCAACGCGTGGCCATTGCTGTGGTGAGACAGAGAAGGGCGCTTGTATCTCTCTCACAGAACTAGATTGAGATTAACTTTCTATTATCTGCCATCCTCTCTCTGCTCTGATAGACATGAGCCTACAACTAATCTCTCCAACGTTGCATTTCATAATCTATTTCCTTACAGAGTCATAGCCGCGGAAGGGTGCTGGAGGTGTCGCAGCACCCCTGATAAATTGAAATACATTTGCCAAAGTTATAGAATTACTGCTGTCTGTTCAGAAATAAATTTAATAATTCAGAATAATACACCAGGAGTAGGCCTATAATTCAGCCACAAAGGATCAATAATAAATACATAGCCTAGCTGAGATTGTGTGTAGCCCAATCACAAGGCATGCCTACAGTCGGGAAGTGCGGCAAATCTGTCAGTGAACAGCATGTAGCCAAAACAGGCATGTCGCTATATTTCTAATAAACTGAACAAAAATATAAACTATATGTAAAGTGTTGGTCCCATGTTTCATGAGCAGAAATTGAAGATCCCAGACATTTAGCAGTAAGCCCAATCAGCTTCACAACCGCAGTCCACCTGTAAGGCGAGCGGTTTGCTGATGTCAACGTTGTGAACAGAGTGCTGCATGGTGGCGGTGGGGTTATGGTAGGGGCACACGCAATCTACAGAAAACGAACACAATTGCATTTTATTGATGGCAATTTGAATGCACAGAGATACTGTGAAGAGATCCTGAGGCCCATTGTCATGCTAGTCATCCGCCTCCATCACCTCATGTTTCAGCATTAGAATGCACTACCCGATGTTGCAAGGATCTGTACACAATTCCTGGAAGCTGAAAATGTCCCAGTTCTTCCAATGGACTGCATACTCACCAGATATGACACCCATTGAGCACGTTTGGGATGCTCTGGATCGATGTGTATGAAACCATGTACCAGTTCAATATCTAGCAAATTTGAACAGCCATTGAAAAGAAGAAGTGGGACAAAATTCCACAGGCCACAATCAACAGGCTGATCAACTCTATGCGAAGGAGATGTGTTGGCTGCATGAGGGAAATGGTGGTCACACCAGATACTGACTGGTTTTCAGATCCACACCCCTACCTTTTTTTAAGGTCTCTGTGACCAACAGATGCATATCTGTATACCCAGTTATGTGAAATCCATAGATTAGGGTGAAATTATTGTATTTAAATTGACTGATTTCCTTACACCTACGAACTGTAACTCAGTTAAACCTTTGAAGTTGTTGCATGTTTCATTTATATTTTCGTTCAGTATACAATCGGGGGAAAGCACCGGTTGGAAAGCAAATGATTCTACTGAAAAGAGAAGACTAATCTACCAAAGACTTCCAAATAGGCCTATTGAGCAAACAGCATTGTTTTACAAGGTAAAACAAGAAAGAGATCTTTAAGAACGGGCGCATCGGCCTTCGCAGGTGAGTGAACTGAGCATCATTGGGTGAGTGACTGAAACTGGAAAGCTTTTTTAGGACTATAATTTCCTCCTTATATTGTACAATATGTGTGTGTCCACACACCTAGGCCTAATCTATTGCTGGATTCAGGACAGGGTCGTTTTAATTGATCTCAGATTCTGAGTTTGTCATGGTCAAAGTAGCCTGTCATTTCGATCATTTGTGAGTTACTAAAAAAGATTCTGCTCAAGTCTCCAGTCATCTAAAATTATGTGAAATTGCATGAAATGCGTTTATAAAAGGCCTCATTTTTCCTGAACCCGTTTTTTGTTTCTCCCTTCTTCAAGAATCTCTACTCTACTGCTGTATGCCAGAGTGCAGATACGATGATCATGCATGCAATGGTTTATTATGAAGGGGATTTTTACATGCGTTCTGGTACCTGAGAGCAACCCAAGTCACCCCCATCTCACGCTCTCACTTTTTGTTCCGGCACCTCCGAATTTACAAATGAAGCAATGTTTTTTTCTAAGAGTGCAGCTGCCAGCTGTGTGAAACTGGAGCAAAATGTAGGATTTCCACAAAATATTTGTGATTTTCATGAAAATAAAAAGATATTCATGAATACAAAGCACAGTCAACATAGGTGGTGGTCAAACACTTGACAAAAATGTATCGACTACTACTGTACACTCCATGAATACAGTAACAAACATTAACTCACCATCACATTAGCACAGGTTGTGCAACTTCTCACAGGCCCTGGGGAAAGACACATCAATCAGAAAATCAACCACACCAAACATTAACCTCAGTGATAATACAGTGGTGTTCATTTCCTGGTACACAAAGCATTTTAAAATCACAAATACAATAACAATGATATTTAGTGCTAACAATGATCTCTATGAGATGAGTCACAAATGCTCCCAGAGTCACTGTCTCCCCTGTGTAGATTGGTGGGTTTGGACGTCCCGTGTCATTATATTGTGTATTAGCACATTAAAATATCAAGAACTTGAACATGAGTGAGAGAATATAGAGATACAAATGAGAAAATTAGGATTAGAATGGTTTTACCGCTTTTTATCGATTTGATGTCAGTTACTTCCAAAAATGTACGACATATGTATCATCATACCTGAATAGAAGACATATGTATCATCATACCTGAATAGAAGACATATGTATCATCATACCTGAATAGAAGACATATGTATCATCATACCTGAATAGAAGACATATGTATCATCATACCTGAATAGAAGACATATGTATCATCATACCTGAATAGAAGACATATGTATCATCATACCTGAATAGAAGACATGTCCGTGATGGGATGGGTACTGGATGCCGTAGGCCACAGGACCTCTAATGGTGAAGCCAAGGTAGAAGCAGACGTCTTCGGACTTCCAAACTTTTCTTCGTTGTTCGGCACAAACTTCAATCTCCTTGCCATCAACGCGCGCAAACACCCTGTGCTGTCTAACCACTCCATTGACTGGAAGAAGAAGATCCTGGACACTGGGTTCACTCCACACCTCACCACTGCTCCACTTTTGATCTATAGTGTCTGGCCCTGCCATTGGATTCTCCCTTGCCAATAGTTTCTCTATTTTTGATCTATGAACCAATCTGCTCAAACCCTCACCCTTTCCTAGGAAAATAAGGGGGCGAAGGTACCTTGAGCGAAGATGCTTCTTGTATGTGTTTTTGTAGGACTCTTGCATCTCTTGAACACATTTGTTGAGGTCAACATTGAATCCCATTTTCTTATGCTCCTCGGGCCAAAACAGCAAAAGGACTAAGAAGTAAAACTCTGGGGTTTGGTTACCGAAATTGGCCAATAGGTGTCTTTCCAGAATGCTTCTTAGGATTGGCAAAGGGGTAAGCACTGGAGATGCTGCTTCCACTTTGCTTAAGATGATGTTGGCAAGGATGAAGTTTTGGGCAGCTTTGTTCTCACCACCACCATCTTTCTTTTTTTCCCATTCTTTTCTTATTTCCTCCCACAAAATTGTTATTCGGCGCAAGTGAGTTTTATCATAGCCCTTATCAAGACAGGAAAGCAGTCCAGGGAAGGCAATGGCCATTTCCTCTTTGAGCTTCTGGACGGGTACACCTATTGCAGACTCTGAGTGTATAGGTGTGCATGTCCCCACATATTTGTGGTAGCAGTTCTTGACATCAGTCTGAAAGTAATGTGGTTCATCTTTCTCTATGCTGGGCTTGGAGTACGTCAGGTAACCATCAAAAAACTCACATTTCCTCTCCACCTCATCCCTGAGGCTGATGATGAGTGGCTTGTACTTGAAGAGCTTTTTTTGTCTGATTGATACGAAGAAGGTGTCAGCTAATATTTCCATGGTAAGGACCTTTTGCCAGTTATTGTCAAGAGAGACAAGCGAGTCAAAAACAATGTTGGCAACCTGTAGATATCCAAATAGTCCTCTGTTGTTAAAGATCCGTGAGACTTTGGTCATACCATCATCTTGCATGTCTGCTCCCTGCTCATTTTCAGCAGCCCTTTCCTCATCTCTGAAAGCATCAAAGGCCTTTTTTGACAGTTGCAAAATTTCTTGTGCAGAGATGGAAGGATCATGGACCCTGCTCTTCAATTGGTTCTTGTATACTTGCCCCAGTGTATCAGCAACAAATGAACTGTTAGGATCTCTGTCTTTTGCTATTTTTGCCCACTTCTCCGCTTTAAAATAGGCCCTTCTCTCAATGTAAAGAAAACGAGCAAGATTTTGAGGAAGAAATGGGTTTTGCTTGAATATCTCTGAAGCTAATTGTAAAACAGATACAACATTGCTTTTGGATTCTTCGCCTTCAATATCTTGAATCAACCTGGAAAACGTGTCTTTTCCCTCTTCTCCCATTTCCCTTTTTGTTAACATGTCTTGAACTAAAAATTGTTGTACCTCTTCTCTACAAAATTCAGTCAGAAAGTTCCTTGCTGTATCACTCCTGGTCACACCTGCCGTAGCCAGTACCTTAACACACTGCTGTGCAATCAGTGAGTGAGCCATGCGGACATGTTTGTCTTGTCCCTGTCGAGCAGGGAATGTCACTATCAGATGAGTGAAGGGCTCCATTCGCTGCTCAAAGGAAGGACCTCCATAAATGGGATCTGGAGGACCAAGGAATGCCTGACATTGAGACTGCAGAAGGTGGGATCCAGGGACGTAGGCATTCACCAGTGATAAGAATGCAAGAAGCTGGGAATTTTTAGATCTTCTATTTTTCCTGACATTTAAAAAGGCACACGTTTCTTTAACATAATCTCCACTGAAATTATCTCGCATTATGTTAAAGCCATGAAACTGTTTGTGTTCATTAATGTAGCTTCGACTGATCTCAATCTGTTTCTCCTCAAACTGTTGTTTCTCTGCTTCAGAAAGTTCCGTCCTGAGAAAAACATTTATTGAGTTGTTATGGTCCTCTTGTTTGATAACTGCCTTACGCACACAGTTTAAAATGATGACCACAGGCATGTGGGTCGTGATGTTTCTCTCTGCAATCTCTTTGATGATGGCATCCTGCAGATTCTCCAGAATACGCTCATCTTCCAGCAGTAAGAGCACAGTGTTCTGCTGGCCTTGACCGCCTGCAGTGAAAAGGTGAATCACCTGCTTGGCGATAGCGGTGATGTCTGAGGTAGCACCTGTTAGAACAGCACATCTCAGTGTTTTCCTCATGTCCCAGAGCACCTGCTTGGCCAGAGTGGTTCCCCCACTGCCTGGCTGATGCAGCAGATTCATGGTAGAAGTCAGGTCACCCTTACACTGTTTCTTAATATTTTGTATCAGCTCAGTGTACCCGTCTCTTTTGATAAAGGGGGTTGTTTTATCAGCTGAAGTTGCCCTTTCAGTCCAGTAGAAGTTAAGCCATTGAGGTGGGGCTCCTCTGTAAAAATCTACCTCGGTCTTCTTAGCTACTGCGGAGTCTATGTCCTCTTCTTCAAATGCATTTGCGTACAAAACATCCAGAAGTGAAATGGAATCCCTGATTTGACTTCCAACAAAACTTTCACGACCACGGGCATTGGACAGGGATGACCCCTTGTTGTGTGCCATCTTTGTTGTCTCCGGTCCCAAGCTTAACCAGTGTTCTGAATATTAGTTGTACTTCATGTGGTGGTATGGACTCTGAAAAAGGAGACAATAATGTTTAAGTAAGAATGTCGAAGGTCATTAATGGTTATAAACAAAAGGCTGTGTACAGTAAAAGGCTGTATCTTTGACCTAGTTGGATTTATGTACTGACATTGCATGCCGCTGATCATTTAAGACTGTGTGTGTTTTGCTTCTTGTTGCTACCCTCTCTTATATGTTTTTTCAATAACTTTGTTGCAATTTTTACAAGTACCGTGCCATCAGAAAGTATTCATACCCCTTGACTTATTCCACATGTTACAGCCTGAATTCAAAATGGATTAAATATATATTTTTCTCCTCAACCATATACACACAATAGCCCATAATGACAAAGTGAAAACATGTTTTTAGAAATGTTTGCAAATGTATTGAAAATGAAAAACAGAAATATCTAATTCACGTAAGTATGCACACCCCTGAATCCAAACTTTGTAGAAGCACCTTTGGCAGTGACTACAGCTGTGAGTCTCTAAGAGCTTTCCACACCTGGATTGTGCAACATTTGCCCATTATTCTTTGAAATATTCTTCAAGCTCTGTCAAATTGGTTGTTGGTCATTGCTAGACAGTCATTTTCAGGTGTTGCCATAGATTTTCATGTAGATTTAAGTCAAAACTGTAACTCGGCCACTCAGGAACATTCACTGTCTTCTTGGTAAGCAACTCCAGTGTAGATTTGGCCTTGTTTTTTAGTTTATTGTCCTGTTCAAAGGCGAATTCTTCTCCCAGCCTCTGGTGGAAAGCAGACTGAAGTAGGTTTTTAGGTTTTCCTCTAGGATTTTGCCTGTGCTTAGCTGCCTTTCGTAATTTTTTTATGCTGAAATACTCCCCAGTCCTTAAAGATTACAAGCATACCCATAACATGATCCAACCACCACTATGCTTGAAAATATGGAGAGTGGTACTGCGTTGTATTGTATTTGACCCAAACATAACACTTTGTATTCAGGACAAAAAAGTTATTTGCTTTGCCACATTTTTTTGCAGTATTACTTTAGTGCCTTGTTGCAAACAGGATGCATGTTTTGGAATATTTAATTTTCACTCTGTCAATGGGGTTAGTATTGTGAAGTAACGACAATGTTGTTGATCCATCCTCAGATTTGTCCTATCACAGCTATTGAACTGTAACTGTTTTAAAGCCACCATTGAAATCCCTGAGCAGTTTCCTTCCTCTCCGGCAACTAAGTTAGGAAGGACGCCTGTTTCTTTTTAGTGATTGAGTGTATTGATACACCATTATACGTGTAATTAATAACTTCACCTTGGCTCACAGAGATTTTAAATGTATGCTTTTTTTAAATTTCTACCCATCTGCTAATAGGTGCCCTTCTTTGCGAGGCATTGGAAACCCTCCCTGGTTTTTGTAGTTGAATCTGTGTTTGAAATTCATTGCTCAACTGGGTGACCTTACAGATAATTGTATGTGTGGGGTACAGAGATGAGGTAGTCATTCAAAATTCTGGTTAAACACTATCATTGCACACAGAGTTAGTCCATGCAACTTATGTGACTTGTTAAGCAAAGTTTTACTCTTGAACGTATTTAGGCTTGCCATAACAAAGGGGTTGAATACTTATTTACTCAAGACTTTTCAGCTTTTCAAATTTAATACATTTGCTTTTCAAATGTAATTAATATGTTCAAATTTCTAAAAACATAATTCCACTCTGACGTCATGGAATATTTTGTGTAGGCCAGTGGCAAAAATCTACATTTAATCAAAATGTGGAAAAAGTTAAGGTTTGTGAATACTTTGAAAAAATGTCCAACACTTTAACCACTATTTCACACTGTTTGCCTGCCTACTTTAAATCTAACAGTCCGCTTGATCAATAGTTATTGCACTAGTATCTATGGTGCTTCTGATGTCAATGACAGTGCCTTGTAAAAGTACTCATACCCCGTGGATTTCTTCACATTTTATTACATGTTAGAAACACCTTTGGGAGGGTTTAAGGCTGTGAGTCTTCATGGGAAAGTCTCTATGAGCTTTACACACCTGGATTGTGCAATATTAGCCCGTTATTCTTTTCATAATTACTCAAAATCTGTCTAGATGTTGGGGATAATGGCTAGACAAAAATATGCAAGTCTTGCTATAGATTTTCAAGCAGATTTAAGTCAAAACTAACTTGGCTACTATGGTTGACAAAAAACTGTAAATGGGAATACATCCTTGACTGACAATATCTGAGTTTGCATGAAATCCAGACCTGTTTTGTGCTGGTATTCTACTCCTTGTAGTTTGTGACATATGCCAAACTTGTCATGACAAGGAGCAGCAGAGTGGAATGTTAGCACAAACATACTGGTACCTGTTTTTTTAACCTTTATTTAACTAGGTAAGTCAGTTAAGAACAAATTCTTATTTTCAATGACAGCCTTGGAACAGTTGGTTAACTGCCTTGTTCAGGGGCAGAACAACAGATTTTTACCTTGTTGGCTCAGGGATTCAATCTTGCAACCTTTCGGTTACTAGTCCAACTCTCTAACCACCAGGCTACCTGCCACCCTGTTAGTGATAAGAGGGGAATCCAGTGTGAGGAATATTTTAACCCTGGGCTCGTTTATTTGCATTCTGTCTCGTAGGCTAATTTTACATGGTATATCCTGTTTCTCTCGCCCTTAGCCAATAACTCTTGTGTACTCTTAAAGGGACAAACACCTATTTAACATGAACATAACAGTAACAAGCCTAGAAAACTTACAGTTTAAAATTAATAATGTAGGCTTCATGTGTAAACAAAACAAAAAAAACTACTACTGACACATTTAAATACGTTTAACATGATTGATGTTAGCCTACTCACTGCAGGGAACAGAGACATTGTTTTCACAGAATATTAGGTTACAGTACTCACAGTGTCTTCATCCTACTTCCCTCCATAGTGTCTCCCCATATCCATAATGTATTGCTAATATGATTTACAGACCAGATAATCAAGCAAATAATCTAGACCATCTAAAGACATGTTGTCGAGTGTAGACAAGCAAACTGGAAAGTTTTAGCTCAGCTCAGTCTCCTCCCAGAAGGGCACGGCCGTATTGTATTATGGGTGTTTGTGGAAGTTACTCAATCTCATATTTCCTGACCACCTTTGATATATACAGTACCGTAAGTTTGGATTGAGTAGGTATGTCCAAACCTTTGACTGGTACTGTGTATATATATATATATATATATATATATATATATATATATATATATATATATATATATATATATACACTAGCTCAACACTGGGAAAAAATAGAATTTGTTCTGTCAAACAGTAGTTACCTTGCCAGCTAGATCAGTAGCCAGTTTCTGCTCTCCTTGCTGGTCCTATACACCAGCCTTTCAGAAGCTTTGCCTTCACACAGCCAAACCGGAAAACAGCTTACCCAAATGCTGTGAGGTGTCCACATGGTTTTAACGCACACCAGAGCCTTGTTTTGCATCTCAGTGCAATGATAAAACAGGGGGGGGACGACAAAAAAGCAACTTCAGATTGTGCGGGGGTCATGTCCCCCTGTCCCCAGTGAAGGTTGCGCCCCTGCAGTGCAGTCCTTCCTTTTGACCAGAGCCCTATGCTCTATATGAGGAATAGGACACATACTGGATGTTAATGTGGCAGGACAAAGATCATCTTTACTCACATCAGTGTAGGCTTACTTGTACCTGTATCCTTGGTGTGGATGATAGTAATGGTGGATGATGAAACCTTATGTTGCCTCCAAAATGGCTCCCTATTCTCTATATAGTACACTAATTTTGACCAGAGCCCAGGGAATTAGGGTTAAATAATCACATGATACAGCTCTCAGTAGGTTAGCAAATATATTTTAATATATAATATAATATTTATATTCATTTTAGCACAATGACAAAATGGCATCATTTCAGTTTAGTCTCATTTAAATCAGGACAAAAAGCCACATCTATAGGTATGTACTTATTTAAATACATATTCTAATACCTTGTATTTTATTTATTTATTTGTTGCTGTCGTTGGAAAATAAATAATTAGAATTTTCTTTTGGTCCTGTAAAAGAAAAATCCTAATCCAATATCTAACAGCATATAGCCTACGGCATCCAGTGGGCGTTATGATAACAATAAAACATGTTGTAGTGGTTGTGGTAGTTTTCCAGGCTGACTACATTGCAGACGCATGCCAGATCGCACAATGCATGGATAAGTGTTTAACATTTAAGCTAACCCCATCAAATGATATAGCAATCTGATGCCCAACTTCACAGTCCATGACGTGGCACGCAACCATTGGTAAATGCAGTGCGACGTCTGCAATGTGGTCAGCCTGGAACATGACCAATCTTTTATCACATGGTTAGAACAGAGTTTCAAGACGAGCAACACAGGAGATGCTATACGGACACGCCTGACGCCCAAATTGATTACGTATGTCGCAAATTGAGAGTCAAGTGGAGATGAACGGATTCGGTTAAGTCAGTTAATTTAGTCAGTCGTCCTGATGAGCCCTTCCCAGCTAGCTTACCGTATAGCCTCTCCCAAGCAACATCTCTCATTCAGATTGATGCAACATCCTGTCATGTGGGTAAGAATGAGACCGTTTCATTGGCTAATCAGAGAAAACCTGACCTTTGACCTGTATTTAGCAAATGGTTTGTTACCACAGATATGTTGTGGTTGAGATATGATTTGATATGATGCAAGATACAGCATGATGACTGATGCTTTTGGACTTTGGACACCTATTATATTGTGGCTCAATAAAGTCAGTCTCAGTCTGTGATATCATATTGAAACAGGATCATAAACAGAACAATTTCCAACCACATTTAAAAGAGCCAGATAAAATGCAGTGATCCATAAGGAAAACATTGTCTTACTTGTATTCACTTTGGATACCTCCTGCTTGCTTTATACCACACTGCCTGTGTTCCCCCGGAAATCTAAAGTTCCTACATGGTAAAATCAAACAGTTCGATGCCTCTATCTAGGGTACGTCCCAATTATCTATCCCTCCTCCTGTGTGGACTTGTTCACCTCCCTTTGCTGATTTAAAGAAAATGACTGCCCCTTTTCTCCACCAATACAGTGTTTTTAGATATGTGGGAAGAAGTGAACAAGTGTACACTTCAGGAGGAAGGAGATATTATTGGGACCCAAGCACAGGAATGTTGTGACTCATGACCTTACGATGACTTCTACTTACGTTGACGGATCACACCACACCACTGCAGTTCCAATTATTACATTTTAAAAGATGAACGGAAACCTTTTAGTAAGTAAAGGTGATTTTGAAAACCAAATGTGATCAATATGCATGTTCCTACCCTTAAAACTGCTGAAAAACTCATATTTATGTTAAAAAGTTTAGAAAACTGCCGCGATCTTAATGACGTCATCAGTCGAGTGGTTCCTCTGATAGGCAGCCCAGATTACAATGCATGTTAGTAGCCTCATTGTTTTCATTTTGATAACAATAAAAAATATGAAAATAAGTGCCTTTTTTTTAAGGATATCCTGTTAGAGACTAGCCAGGTAACATGGCATGAATGATAAATTGAACAACAACAAAAATGTACTGTGCAAAGGGGGTTATCATCGCTGGCGAGCTAGTCCAAAACCACGGCAAGCTCAGTTGACATTGATGGATATTTTGCTAGCTAGTGATGTTAGCAGACCAGCTTGCTACAGTGCAGGATTTTACTATGGATTTTGGATTTCACTATGGACATTGGCAACATTATTAGGTAACGTGCTGCAATTGATTTAATAGGAGTGGACAATGTTAACAACCCTACTGTCTGTAGCTAACTCTTTCAGAAAAGACACCTAGTTAGCTAGCTAGCTTGCATTGACTGAATATTCATTTTTCTAGACAGATGTTTCTAGCCCAGCTAGCTAGCTAGCCTCTCATATGTTTGGCACATCGAAGTCCCTCACCGCAAATCATATTGATTACCGATGTATGGTTATTATACACAATATTTTTCCTTCTCAAATTGGTATTTTTTTGTATTTTATTTTATTCACTTCTTGATCAGAGTCTTGATCAGTGCCATACATTTAGAGAGTTCGGCCAACTTTTAGAATGGATAGCACATCCGAGCATTCTAATTATCCATTCATCACACATGTTTGGATTGTAATTGTAATCCTAGATGTTCAGTTATAGCATTGGTGAAATGTAGACAATTCAATGACCTGCTATTTGTCAATATTGCCCATATAATAATGGGAAGCTAACATGGCTGGTGATTTGTCAACATTTCTAAATATACGTCTCTGACACCGATACGAGGGGAGTTCAACAAGGATTTAATTTGCCGCCAACATATTATTCTACCTAGTAACAATTTCAGATGAATGATTCAAATGAACATTCCAGTGTTACAGTGAAGCCGTAAAAAGCACATTCTTTAAGGGATTACTGTGGCAGTTTAGCAACAATATTCAATCAGATTTTTTTTAGCTATTTTTCCTACATGTATTAGAACGTCTACATCACCACATGATTATTTTGAAGTGGAAGTTTAGACCCGCGACAGACTTTATTATGCTATTATGTTTCCCGCACACTCCCTGTTGGCTGTTAGCTAGCTAATACCTGTTGGCAAGCTAATGTTAGTGAATATTTGCAGCTAACACAAACCAAAATGGAATGTGTTAGCTTCTGTTAGCTAACAATCGCAAACGGTTCACCTTGTTGAACTCACCTCTCACTGAGCACCTCAAAAAACGACACACAAATGCCGCTAGCTAGTCTCTAATGCAAAAGCACACACTTTTAAAATGGCTTCTTACAGCCACCAAAAAATTCTGTCTTCAACTTCCGTCTAAAATAAAGATGTTCCGTACCAATATTCACACTAACATACTCCACATAAATTGGAGCAATGTATGTGGCCTATTTGGAATGCAATCTAGATAGTATGCTAGTGTGGATTTTTGGAGTGTAGCCTCTGAGAGATTGTTCAATACACATACCATTTTTGGATTCATTCATGTCAACAGCACATATAAGCAACTAAACTAAAGTTGGCACTTTTTTCTCTGGTGTGAAAGCTTGCTTAATGTAAACATTTATTTGTCCATTTTCACATTTTACATTTTGCTATTTAGTCCTAGAGGGTTGAATAGGGATGGTTTAAAAAGCATGTGCACAATTTAAAATCATTTTTGCTCTCTCACTCTTTTTATAACTCTTTCTCTCATGGTTTAAAGATGAACAGTGGTAATTGCAAAATCAAACATGTTTGTCATTGCTGTTTCTCCTTAACAAATCTTTCAGACATTCAACATCCTCAACTTCACTAACTTCTCTCTAACAACACAGAACTCCACACAAACATACCCAACACAACCTGCCTAGCCTATTGTATAGCATCATGGGCAAGTTCTGAACATTCAACATCTTAGAAGTTCTTTATTTCAGTACCTAATGGCAGATGGTTCCTTCCATAGTATTCCTTGGAAACAGAAACTGTAATCCATGTTTCGGGTTGGTTTCATGGTGAGGAACCATCTAACCTTAAGTTGTAAAATATTGAACTTATCCTAAGACCTTTGTAATCTATAGTTCACCAGCCACTTCAAATCCAACTCAGACCCTGGGTTCAATCTATTGCAGATAAAGGAAAACCACAATGTGGGGTCATGCACATTATTATTATGCTCGGAAGTGTAAACCGCTAACCTGTAAAAAACAATTAAAACCGATAAACCCAGTAAGTTGTTCCTCTCGCAGACCTTATTGTCATTGAATATTGAGAAGAAACCACACCTGTTCTTAAAAAAACAACACAAACATTTAGAATAAACCCATAGTCCGGTTTTCACAGTTATCTGTGATTGATTGAATTTTGGGTTTTCATCTAGTAGTTCACTGCACTGACCCCAAATGCCCCCTCATCTGTCTCTATCTCTCTATCCATGTGGTCACAACTGCAGATCAACACTTTATTCTACAGCAAAAAATAATAATAAAGGAACAAACTTCTGAGTGAGAATACGTATTTAGAGTTCTTTTGATTTTCGCTTTGCTATCCAGTGGCCTGCCTATTGATCATTACATTTCACGACACAACAAAGAAAAGCATTTCTATCAAAAACAATGACAATAATCCGATAAAAACAACGAAGCCACAACAATGATGTGAAGGGATTATCACAATGGATCTTCTGTTGTAATTTAGCAACTGTCTGGATAATCTTGGGTGTATTTTGGGTGTGTAGTCCACCCCAAAAAAAGGAAGATATTTTTATCGTCACATACACCCGATAAGTGCAGTGAAATGTGCTGTTTAACAGGGTCTGTCAACCATAGTAGTTTGATGCCCCTGGAGCAAAATAGGGTTAAGTGCCTTCCTCAAGGGCACATCGACAGGTTTTTCACCCTTTCGGTTACTGGCCCAACGCTCTAACCACTAGCCTACCTGCTGCCCTTAAATACATCAAATGATAAGAATACAAATAAATGTAAAATAAAATAAAATACTGGAATATAATCTGTTTCTTGTTTTTTAAGAAAAGGTGGTCATATCTCCTAATTATTAAAAGCAATGCAACCCCTAAATCCATATATAAAGATTAAATGATGGATAGAGAGCTAAATTGAAGTGTGGTCTGTGTAATATAAATTCTTACTCAACATCAGCTAAGTGACACGTTTCTATCCCATGATTTGTCTCCAGTTAGTTAACATATCAGGATACTTCAAAAAATACAAAAACAAACAATATATTGGCATTAAATACATTAATCCATTACAAAACAAGCACATGGATATAAATTCACAATATATATGTACAACCTAATTTTTAAAAAAAAGATAAAACTAAGGAAAATTAACGACTTTAAAATTCCTTAATTCATCATTTAAGTGTATTGAATGCAAACTAAGGGAAAAGGGCAAGGTAAAACTGTTGTAGTTTGAAAAGTTTGACTTTAAATTGTAGTTTGATGAGCTCATTTTAACGGTAAGCTTTGTTGTACATCTTAAAATTATCATTCTAATTTATGTATGCCTTGGTTATATTCTTAGATATTTGTCATATATGCTATATTAATTATTATTGTTATTATTATCATTATTATATTTTTTGTTGCATTTTTTAAAATATATATTTCTCAGCATTTCTTTGTAACTTGATATGTAATAGCTACACAGAATTCCAAATTGACATCATTTGTGAGTGATATGTAGTTATTGTATGTGCCAATGGCCACATAAAAAGCTAAACGATGTCATACACATAATTTCTAACAAATCAGAAAGATACGAAATCCACACAGAGCCTTATGGGTTTGAGATTTTACCATAGGTATAGAACATTAGGCTGATGTCATAAAGCCCCAATGAATCAGAATGAATCTTGGCCATCTCAGCTACGAACAGTTCTATCCATTTTACTGTACTTGGCATATGTAAGCTTGGATTAAAAAGAAACCATGAAATTAAAACGTCACCTAAGAACCTATGGTTGTATCTCACACAGTGTGAGTCCTTCCTTGTTGTCTTTGCATTGTAGCCAATGGGGAAAGGACTATATCAGAGTTGCCATTGGGAGGGAGGAAGGGAGCGGGAGAGGATGTGTGGAAGAGGGGGTGAGAAAGAAGGAGAGGTGATTTCAGTGTTTTTTCTGAGAACAGGAATGAAGGGGGGTTTGCATTCTTAGTAAAACATATGGCAACTTCCTCATTGCTTGAATTCATTTTCTGGGCTGAAATATACAAATATGCATAGGCTACAGTAGCTACAACAACACGTAAACAATCCCAAATACAAATGTGTTTAGATATGAGGAGAATCGTGAATGCTGTAAAGTGAAGGTTGGTCCTTATTGGTATAGGGCAATTGATTTGTATTATTATTGAGTTTATCGGTGCGTTGTTTTTGTGTATGTGTGTGTGTTTGCATTGTGTGTGTGTGTGTGAGGTTCACCCATCCCTCTATCTACTGATATCCTACAACACAATCGCTAACATGGCACAGTCCACTAACCACAGTGGAATTCTGACATGAAAAAAATACCTAAGCAGCATGGCCACAAACACAGATTCAAACATCCCTACTTACTTTTTAAGTCTTTTTTTTTAACACAAAACAAAAACAAGACAAAAAACTAACAAGAAACCAACACCTCCCTTGCGATCCTCATACGAATCTACATTTTTTTTGTATTTAAAAATATGTTTTTTTGTTTTTGGACACACTTTGTTTATAACTCCTTATTACTGTTACGACAATTTCTCTGCTTTTCTTCAGAGATCTGTTAGTGGTAAGTGAAATAGTAAGCCTAAGAGGATCTATAATGGTCATCCGACACAAACTCTTCCTCCAGCAAGATAAGCACATAGCTACCCTGTCTACCAGCACACACAGATCATAGCGGTAAGTACAACCGATTTCCCTTGCCTGCAATACGAACTGCTGCTCCCTAGCAACAGGTAATACTAACCATAACCCATTCAGCACAAATTACAGTAGATTAGAAGTCGCACCAAACAACAGATCTAGGATCAGATTACACATTTTGGCCCAGGGTTCATTAACAGCAGCCACTGCTTCACCATAAAGGGGTTCTGGCTTCCTAAGGGGGGCTTGCTTGGCAGTCAACCTTACAAACAATTGGCCCTGAATATATTTACAATACTATTTTTGACTCAGTTCAGTAGTTAGTCTCAGAGTAGGAGTGCTGATCTAGGATCAGTTTTGCCTTTCAGATTATAATGCATAATGATTATATAGACAGGGGGGACCTGATCCTAGATCACGAATCCTATTCTAAAGCACTTCATGATTACAGTCTCTGGTTTACATAATGAGGTTAATACATGTGGAGGTGTATATATCAAAGATAAGTGCATAGGATACTAATAAGTTCCAACACTATACGTTTAACAGCGAGCAATACAAAACCAGATCACAGAAACTGCGATGGAAATAAAAGTCTTGGTCATTGGCACTGGGGGTAGGGAAAGAGGGGGTGTGGGGAGAGGTGAGAGTAGAGGCTATAGGAGAGAAAAGGCTGTTTTTTCCCCAAAGAAAGTGGTGGCCGTGACTGTGCAATTATAGAGGTTGTTTTATAGGTGTTTTTGAGATCTTAGGACCTCTGTGAAGGCTTCATCAGGATCAGGAGCCCTCAGCTCACACACTTATAATCAGTATCCCTGCCTAGACCCTTTAGTTTGGCAGACATCTACACAGACCAGTCGTGAGTCGTGAAGCCCTCAGCAAACTCGCAAAATAGTCCCCCTTCTTTACGAGTGAGATTGAACATGATGTGTACTGACTGTACAAGTGTGTGGGTGCAACCACACATGCTCACACACATTAGTTGTCATGGAGTGTGTACACCGAATTCTGCTGAGACTTCTTCGTAGGGAGGAAACACAGTGTAATATATATGAGTCATTTGTTTATTTGAATCAACAATCTTGCTTTGTTTTATGTATGGTGACTGAGACCCAAATGGTGTTAAGGATTAGGTGATTTGGATATTTAGAGCACAGTTGTCAATCTCATTCCACCGAGGGCCGAGTGTCTGCGGGTTTTCGCTCCTCCCTTGTACTTGATTGATGAATTAAGGTCACTAATTAGTAAGGAACTCCCCACACCTGGTTGTCTAGGTCTTAATTGAAAGGAAAAAGCAAAAAGCTGCAGACACTAGGCCCTCCATGGAATGAGTTTAACATACCTGATTTAAAGTATAGTGCACTGTCGTGTGTGTATTGATGATTAATGCAGTACTTGGGCTTTTCACAAAACAGATTATGATCTATGTATGTATATCATTGGTTTATATATTGTATTTTTTTTCATGATATTGCGGCAGTTTTTCTTTTTCTGCTCCTATCTACCGTTTTGCTATTTCCTTACATTTCTTTCAGAGACTGTAGTCCCTCCCCCTGATTGGTCAGTTGTTTTATGTCCTGAAAAACTTTGGGCTTGGAATTTGAGTGGCACTTTCGGAGCAGAAAGACGTTGATTCTTATTCAAACACAGTAAATATAATACATATTTTATATCCTTATAAAATATATATATTTTAGTTTTTCTAATATCAGATAGTGTTTCATATAGAGTTTTTAAATTGATTAATATAAGAATTTTGTATATGTTTTTATAATAAGGTTTACAATAAGGTGTCTTTTTAAAATACGATGTCACATTATTAAAGGAGCATTGAATCTTTGTGTAAAATCACTGTTTAAAAACAATATTATTTGACAGACGTTAGATTACCGTTGGAATCACATTACACAGCACTGTAATGAGAGTTCCCTGATTGCATTAGCCTAAACCTAGCCTTAGAGTTAGCTTTCAAGCTTTCATACCATAGACTTAAATAATGATATATGATTATAAAATATAATTATACATGTATATATATATATAATACATAACTATATAATTATATATTACATACTCAAAGCTTAGTATGAACAATACAGAGAGTAGCCTATAGGCTTTATTTTCCCCATGTATGTGAATTCTATTGGTCCTTATAACATTGTAGGGTATAGGATTGCATGTTAATTTTAGGTCAACAAAACCAAAAAGACGATCAAATGATGCTATTGTCATGGTGTAATACCATATAAATATCAGAATACATATAATATCCTTATAACACTTTCTTCTTCGATAATTCCATGCTATGGCTAGGCTAAAGGCAAATATTGGCTTTTTGTATGAATACCTAACGAAACACTTTTTAATATCCAATGATCTGATGATTTGGTCTGAGTTTTGACTAAAGGAAATATGACACCTGTACTATAGCTTTCATTTTGCTCCACTGATAAAGCGCAGTGCATAATGCTAAGTTGAGTGGAATCCTACTTCCACTTAAGTGACATTTTCACTTAGTCTCCCATTGATTTGTATCTTAGTGGAATAGCAATTCAGGTGTACTGCAAGATTGATTGAAGGATATGGTTGCAAATCTATGTACCTAATGGCAGCATGTTCATCCTAAAGGCCTAACACAGGTCATGCAAATACCGCATCTGATATAATGCTGCTTTTCCTGCAACTTTTCTAGGTCGAACTAGAGGGGATCCCATACAAACACAAAGAGAGATATGTTTGAACACACACACACAGACACAGACACAGACACAGACACACACAGACACAGACACAGACACACACACACACACACACACACACACACACACACACACACACACACACACACACACACACACACACACACACACACACACGCACACACACGCGCGCACACGGACACGCATTCAGACACACACTTACACATTTTCTTAAAACAGTGTTACTAGTACAGGTACGTACACAAGCTCTAAACTGACCAACACATCTTTTAACAAGGGGGATTCATTCTCTCCATCTTTCATCTTCAGCTCTTCCTTAGCCTTGGATAAAGGGGCGGTGAAGCATCATGGCGATCTGATTGGTTGATTGGAGAGGTGTTGCTAGCATCTCTGTGTAATATGGTTTGTGTTAGTGGAACTGGGGGGAGGCGGGAGGAGGAGGGGGGTCGAGATGGTTGGAGTGCCAGGGGTCTAAGTGCAAAGGTCAGAGGTGTAGACCTCACACTTTTTTAGGGGGAGGAGCCAGCTTGATTATCTCGTCTTCAGAGGGTTGGCGAATGATATCTAAAGAGATAGAGAGCAAGAGTGGCGAGAGAGAGAGAGAAAGAAAGAAAGAGAGGAGAGGAGAGGAGAGGAGAGAGAGAGGTCTTAGTAAACTGCTGCAACAGACGTAAGAAAATGACAGTTTATATAAAACAGTTTATAGCTAGAGACAGATTAGGAAAGACAGCTCAGGGGAATACAGTTTATAACTAGAGACATATTAGGAAAGAGAGCTCAGAGGAATATAGTTTATAGCTAGAGAGATTAGGAAACAGAGCTCAGAGGAATATAGTTTATAGCTAGAGACAGATTAGGAAACAGAGCTCAGAGAAATACAGTTTATAGCTAGAGACAGATTAGGAAACAGAGCTCAGAGAAATACAGTTTATAGCTAGAGAGATTAGGAAACAGAGCTCAGAGAAATACAGTTTATAGCTAGAGACAGATTAGGAAACAGAGCTCAGAGAAATACAGTTTATAGCTAGAGACAGATTAGGAAACAGAGCTCAGAGAAATACAGTTTATAGCTAGAGACAGATTAGGAAACAGAGCTCAGAGAAAAACAGAAAAGATAAGGAAAAAGTGGAGAGAGGAGGGAGAGAAAGTGAGAGAAAAACAAAACGTGGAGAGAGAAAGACAAGGCAAGAGGAATTAGGAAGAAGAAATACAAAAAAGGACAGAACGTTAGAAACAGAAAAAAGAGGTATATGTATATGTAAAGTGACCTTTGTATTTCTTGGCAGAGGGGATGCGTGTGAGCTTGGTGTCGATCTCATCGTCCTCAGAGATCTTGAGAACCGTGGTGCGGTACTCGATGACACGGGTCAGCAGGTCTGGTCGCCGTGAGATCTCAAAGATATGCTCAATGTACGACAGGTTATCTGTGAGGGAAACATAGGACATTTTTAAAGTGCAAAAGAGCACAGATCTTTGCAAAAATACGGTAAACCTTACTATAACATGGCAGCGTGATTACATTTTTTGATTTTCTTAAACGTGCGTTATAAGATCTGTGCTCATTTGCAGCCTCCTTCCTCCTGCTCCCTCCTCTCCCTCTTTCTCTCCCTTCCTCACCTTGTGCCAGTTTGTCATTCTTCGCCAGGTAATTAAATCACTCTCCACTCCACTCCCCTCCATCCATCCTTCCCTCCCTTCCTTTCCCTTCCCAAATGTTGAGCTGGGAAACCTGGAAACGTCTCCTCACCCTGTGCCAGCTTTTGGTTCTCCTCCAGGTAGTTGAACCACTCCTTGGAGGAGGTGATGGTGTTGCTCTGGTCCTCTGTGATGTCCTCCTTGCAGGCAGACTTCAGCTGGTCCAAGTCCTCATTGGTGATGTTTTCAGACAGGTCGCTGAGCAAAGAGCTGTACTCCGACATGGTCTGATGGAAGGAGGGGGAGAGAGTGAGGATGAACGTTAGTCAATTCTGGTTCTTTGTCAGAGAAAAAATAGGATGAAGGCGATCCAAAACAGCCCAGGTAATGAGGGTCACAGAGACATCTTGCTAGCCTTAGTTTTGCATGACAAGGCTTGGAATGACAAGGAGTGGCAAAGAGTGGAACGATAGCACAAACAGATCTATGACCATGCTAGCCTCTTGCTGCCAAAACTAGTAAACTATTATTAAATAATGTACATAAGAGCATGAATGTGTGGTTACATTCCTTTAGTCTGTCAGTGTTCTGTTCTCTAGACATTACCCCTTACCCCTGTTCCACAGTCAGTTCTATTTCTGATCCTAGAGCTGTGTTTACGGACACCCCCTACATGGAGCTGAGACCACAATTCTATCTCTTTAGAGACAAGTAGGAGAGAGAGAATGGGACAGAGAGACAGAGAGAGAGAGAGAGACTCTATTGGACACTGTCCTTCTATTGTGATCTCTGTTACAACAAGTTCTCCCACTCTACCGATGGCAGGCTGGAAAGTGGCTATACTTACCATAGCCAGGAAGCCACAGAAACATCAAAACGGTATGCAGTATTGGAGACAGTTGTGTGTCTGTGTGTGTCTGTCTCTCTGTGTAAGTCTGTCTGTGGGTTTGTGTGTGTCTGTCTCTCTGTGTACGTCTGTCTGTGGGTTTGTGTGTGTCTGTCTCTCTGTGTAAGTCTATCTGTGGGTTTGTGTGTGTCTGTCTCTCTGTGTAAGTCTATCTGTGGGTTTGTGTGTGTGCTCTATTGACTTCTGTACAATGGCACATGGGTACAATATAAAATGAGTAATGGTGGATTAAGGAGCATCGAGTGACATCCACAACAATGGCTTCAGTTGTCACACACGCATGAACGCACGCACGCATGCACACGCACGCACACTGTCTAGACTTGAAAAGGCGAAGTCAAATGCTTGGTGGATCTCTCCGAAGTCTGATTTAGTGTGCGTGTGTGTGTGTGTGTGTGTGTGTGTGTGTGTGTGTGTGTGTGTGTGTGTGTGTGTGTGTGTGTGTGTGTGTGTGTGTGTGTGTGTGTGTGTGTGTGTGTGTGTGTGTGTGTGTGTGTGTGTGTGTGTGTGTGTGTGTGATGAACAAGGCTCAGGGATGGCCTAAATACTATAAGTGTCATATTCTCTTCTACCAGCAGAGGACAGTGGTTGCTCTATAGACGCAATTCTGTGTGTGCCCTCTCTCCCTTACCTAGCTGCCCAGACTCCTTGCTCTGGCCAAATGCCACGCTCACAGATGTTAGTTTCTCTCTGCAATAAGTCTGGATCTGAGTACCACCCCGACCCTTCACTGTAATCTCTCTCTTGGCAGAAACTAATCTCAGGTCAGTTTGTGGCATTTTCCCTCAAAAGGTTATAGTAGTGTGATCCTAGATCTGTGCCCAAAGGAGCCAGGTATAATAACAGTGTGTTTTACAGGCCCTCCCTCCATTCACACACACACACACACACACACACACACACACACACACACACACACACACACACACACACACACACACACACACACACACACACACACACACACACACACTGCCCAGGTGTGACCGAGGACTGCCTGGGGAAACACACTGCCCAGGTGTGACCGAGGACTGCCTGGGGAAACACACTGCCCAGGTGTGACCGAGGACTGCCTGGGGAAACACACTGCCCAGGTGTGACCGAGGACTGCCTGGGGAAACACACTGCCCAGGTGAGACCGAGGACTGCCTGGGGAAACACACTGCCCAGGTGAGACTGAGGACTGCCTGGGGAAACACACTGCCCAGGTGTGACTGAGGACTGCCTGGGGAAACACACTGCCCAGGTGAGACCGAGGACTGCCTGGGGAAACACACTGCCCAGGTGTGACCGAGGACTGCCTGGGGAAACACACTGCTCAGGTGTGACCGAGGACTGCCTGGGGAAACACACTGCCCAGGTGTGACTGAGGACTGCCTGGGGAAACACACTGCCCAGGTGAGACCGAGGACTGCCTGGGGAAACACACTGCCCAGGTGTGACCGAGGACTGCCTGGGGAAACACACTGCCCAGGTGTGACCGAGGACTGCCTGGGGAAACACACTGCCCAGGTGTGACCGAGGACTGCCTGGGGAAACACACTGCCCAGGTGTGACCGAGGACTGCCTGGGGAAACACACTGCCCAGGTGTGACCGAGGACTGCCTGGGGAAACACACTGCTCAGGTGTGACCGAGGACTGCCTGGGGAAACACACTACCCAGGTGTGACCGAGGACTGCCTGGGGAAACACACTGCCCAGGTGTGACTGAGGACTGCCTGGGGAAACACACTGCCCAGGTGAATGGAAGAGGGGATGCAGCGCAGGGCTATGTGACAATGTATGTTTGGGAGGGTGTGTGTGTTTGGGAGGGTGCGAGGGTGTGTGTGTGGGGGAGAGAGGGTGTATGTGTTTGGGAGGGTGTGTGTGTGTGGGAGAGAGGGTGTATGTGTTTGGGAGGGTGGGAGGGTGTGTGTGTGGGGGAGAGAGGGTGTATGTGTTTGGGAGGGTGCGAGGGTGTGTGTGTGGGGGAGAGAGGGTGTATGTGTTTGGGAGGGTGTGTGTGTGTGGGAGAGAGGGTGTATGTGTTTGGGAGGGTGTGTGTGTGTGTGTGTGGGAGAGAGGGTGTATGTGTTTGGGAGGGTGTGTGTGTGTGGGAGAGAGGGTGTATGTGTTTGGGAGGGTGGGAGGGTGTGTGTGTGGGGGAGAGAGGGTGTATGTGTTTGGGAGGGTGTGTGTGTGTGTGTGTGGGAGAGAGGGTGTATGTGTTTGGGAGGGTGGGAGGGTGTGTGTGTGTGGGAGAGAGGGTGTATGTGTTTGGGAGGGTGTGTGTGTGTGGGAGAGAGGGTGTATGTGTTTGGGAGGGTGTGTGTGTGTGGGAGAGAGGGTGTATGTGTTTGGGAGGGTGCGAGGGTGTGTGTGTGGGGGAGAGAGGGTGTATGTGTTTGGGAGGGTGTGTGTGTGTGGGAGAGAGGGTGTATGTGTTTGGGAGGGTGTGTGTGTGGGAGAGAGGGTGTATGTGTTTGGGAGGGTGTGTGTGTGTGGGAGAGAGGGTGTATGTGTTTGGGAGGGTGTGTGTGTGTGTGTGGGAGAGAGGGTGTATGTGTTTGGGAGGGTGTGTGTGTGTGGGAGAGAGGGTGTATGTGTTTGGGAGGGTGTGTGTGTGTGTGTGTGGGAGAGAGGGTGTATGTGTTTGGGAGGGTGCGAGGGTGTGTGTGTGTGGGAGAGAGGGTGTATGTGTTTGGGAGGGTGTGTGTGTGTGTGTGGGAGAGAGGGTGTATGTGTTTGGGAGGGTGTGTGTGTGTGGGAGAGAGGGTGTATGTGTTTGGGAGGGTGTGTGTGTGTGTGTGGGAGAGAGGGTGTATGTGTTTGGGAGGGTGCGAGGGTGTGTGTGTGTGGGAGAGAGGGTGTATGTGTTTGGGAGGGTGTGTGTGTGTGGGAGAGAGGGTGTATGTGTTTGGGAGGGTGTGTGTGTGTGGGAGAGAGGGTGTATGTGTTTGGGAGGGTGCGAGGGTGTGTGTGTGGGGGAGAGAGGGTGTATGTGTTTGGGAGGGTGTGTGTGTGTGGGAGAGAGAGTGTATGTGTTTGGGAGGGTGTGTGTGTGGGAGAGGGTGTATGTGTGCATTACAGTATATTAATGAGTATTTTGTGTTTTATATCACTTGCACTTCTAGAGGCCTTCAAAGGCTTCCAAACTGGCAGTGACTACAGGACAAAACAGACCAACTGGACACTGCAAAATACTCCAACATTTAAGGTTTAAAACTTGCTGCCACACCAATCTGTCCCCTATACATTTTAAACTGTTGGGATACTATAACCACATATGAGTTAAATTGGTACAGCATTCTCCCTCACGGGTGCAACAAGTAGAGTATCTTACAAGGCACGCCTCAAAATATGTTAATGAGCATGAAACAACAATATCATGCACTCACTAGTGGTCAAAAGGTTTTTTGCGCTCCAACGATACGGTATGCTACTGTATTATGTGAGATTGAATTATAGTACCATTCAAAATACAGCAATTCTTTCCCCGCTCTTAACATTTTCCCACAGTGCACCGTAATTTACAGTATACTGCAGTAAAATGTAATAGAGTATTTTACTGTTAATAATGCAAAAGAAATGACTGTATCAATTACAGTTTTACGTTACAGTGTAGTCTATTTCCCCTTAATTCTATTTTTTCTTTCCGTCTCTCCCTCGCTCTCATTCTTATTTTTTGTCTCTCTTTCTGTGTCCTTCCCTCTCTACATCTCTCTCTCCCATTCTTCCTCTCTCTCTCTCTCTCTCTCTCTCTCTCTCTCTCTCTCTCTCTCATGCCTCCTATCCCCTTTCTCTCTCTAGCCCCCCTTTCTCTCCCATTCTCTCTCGCCCCATCTCTCTCTCTCTCTCTGTGCCTCCTACCCCCCTCTCTTTCTCTACCCCCCCTTTCTCTCCCATTCTTCCACTCCCTCTCTCTCTCTCTCTCTCTCTCTCTCTCTCCATGCCTCCTATCCCCTCTCTCTCTCTACCCCCCCCTTCCTCTCCCATTCTCTCTCCCCCCGTCTCTCTCTCTCACTCTATGACGAGGCTGACACTACTTTCACACATAGTAGAGCCCCTGTCTAAATCCAGCACGTTCTCATGAACACAAACATGCTTTTGTCTCCTGCTCTTTTGCTCTCCCTTTCTCTCTCCCTGTCTCTCCACCCCTCCCTTCCTCTATTCCAGTGTTTGGAGGTTGGAGAGGGGAGAAAACCTCTGCTGGTCTTCTCTGTTTCTTTCCCTCTCCTCTCTATCCTTCCTCCATTCCCTCCCTCCATCCCAGTGTAAGGAGGGTGCAGAGGGGGGACATGGCCGCCTGCCTAGCCTAGGCAGTCCCTCTCCACCGTGACTAAACTGTTAAATCTACCCCCTGGCATCCTTCTGGCCTAGCGCCTAGCAGACCTGGGTTCAAACAGTATTTGAAATCATTCCAAACACTTTGTGATTGATCGAGGTTAACTGGCTACATGGATCAATAGAATAGACTCAAAGTTGTAATCCCCTCCCATCTGATACCTCTTGGCAGGCTAGAGTAAAAGCTCAAAGTTATTTAAAATGTTTTACAAATGATTTGAACCTAGGTGTGGCAGCCTAGAGCCTAGCACACCATAGAAACTGTTAAATTGACTAGAGAGCAATGTCACTGGGCTATTATCTATTTCGCAGACAAGACCTACTGTTCTCACACACACATGCACACACGCAGGCACATGCTGTCAAGCACGCACATACACACACGATTGTCAAGGAGCAAAAGGAAGCAGCGAGTAAAATATGAGGGGAAAACATGCTTCACACACCTGAGAGGGAGATTAAGCCTTTATCTCTCTCTCTCTCTCTCTCTCTCTCTCTCTCTCTCTCTCTCTCTCTCTCTCTCTCTCTCTCTCTCTCTCTCTCTCACCCTCTTTCTCTTGCTCCCTCTTTCTCTTTCTTTCTCTCTCTCTCTCTCTCTCTCTCTCTCTGTGCCTCCATCACTTTATAACCATGGCTACTCGACCACGCTGGAGGGTGGTCCCTCAGTGCTCTACATTGCAAGCATTTCATAAATATTGTCAGAAGAATGGACACATGTGCAACTTGCAATTTATAGCTAAATCTATACTGCAGTAGCTGTTTTCAAAGTATTTCTGCCATTTTGTTTCATATCTGGTAATGCACAAAGAAATACGAATCCTAACGTTATATCCCACCTCGCGAAGCAACACTGCCTGTCCGGGGGGCTGTGCGCACTGTGAGTGAAGTTCTGAAAGTTTCATTTTTAGAAGCAAAGCACACAGGCATAAAAGTTGGTATCCTCGTGTTTCTTGGATATTTACATTGTTTTGTTCACAACTTCCACTGCTGGCGAAGAGACGTTGTTGGTCTCTACTAGTCAGATTCTCACAGGCACACCTGACAACTCGAGTGTCACACATTTCAGCAAATAAATGTCCTGTTTCAAATGAACTCCATGTCTAAATTAATTGTATACGAGGTTACCATGAATTACCATGAATTGTTTACGAGGTTCAATGTTGGATTTGTTAAATAAAATTATTCAGTATTGACTAAAAAAACATATGCCAATAATACATTTTTATCGCCAGTAAGAAACTGCTAGCCATTGGCTGCTAACAGTTGAGAACTGCTAGGTATAAACTGGCAAGCACAAAACCACTCAACAACTTCGGGAGTACAGACCCCCAGAAATCAGCCCATCGCCCTCTAGTGGGCAAAAGCTGTATGCATTAAGGAAATAGACGCCTGGCTCAAATAGAAGCTTGTCTGTAATAAGCGCCTGCTGTGTTCAGTGATTTAAGCAAATAAACACCCGGGCTACTAATTTAAGTTTTACGTTATACGGACTGTGTGCGTCTGCCTGATTGGGGGGCCGTTGTTATAATAATCACCCCCCCCCCACGCCATTCACCCTGCTGACGTTGCCATGGAGACCGGGCCCTGCTTTGTCTTTCAGCCCGGAGACTGTTACCTAGCGATAGAGAGAAAGAGAGTGAGGACAAGATGTGTGACCTGTTGCCACAAGAAAAGGGCAACCAGTGAAGAACAAAAACCATTGTAAATACAACCTATATTTATGTTTATTAATTTTCCTTTTTGTACTTTAACTATTTGCACATAATATGACATTTGAATGTTTTTATTATTTTGGAACTTTTGTGAGAGTAATGTTTAATGTTTTTTATAGTAAATAAAAAATGTTTTTGTTTATTTCACTTTTGTTTATTATCTTGTTAACATATGCTTCCCATGCCAATAAAGCCCTTGAATTGAATTGAGAGGAGAGAGACTGACTGACTGACTGACTGACTGACTGACTGACTGACTGACTGACTGACTGACTGACTGACTGACTGACTGACTGACTGACTGACTGACTGACTGACTGACTTACTTCACCTTTTGAATGTGACACCATGGTACAAATGTGACTATGGTGACAACGTCTGACTGATGTCCACACACACGGACACAGGCTCACTGTTCTATAGCTCGATGACGAATAGCTTTTGAACCATAATAGTCTACGCCCTGTCTAAGCCAGGACACACAGATTTTGGCCTTACTGCTATTAGCCCATACAAACGTGTTGAATAACAGATTCACTACATGGAACAACAGATAGTCCCAAAAAATGAATAAAAACCAATTTTGTTCTGAAATGTCTCTCCTATACCTGAGAGATATAAGACAGATCAGGAAACATTTGTTATTTTTTTAAACATGTATTTAACCATTTTCATGGCATTTCACGGTCTCCATTTATCCTTCCATTCAAGTTTTCAACTGGTACCGGGGGACCTTTAGACAAGTTTTTTGAGACCTGTGGGTTTCCTAGAACAGAACAACTGACATATACGTGTACATGAGAGTCTCACCGTATTAGTGTGTAGCCCAAACTGTTCTGACACTACATACAGACGTTGGCAGATCAGATTTACCGACGTCAGAGGAGTCCCAACACGCTTGTAGGGGGTCGTAGAGCAGAACGGAGAACACCATCGTGTACATGACAGTCTCATCTCATAATAATCTCGTGCTGCTGCTCCAGTTTCAACTGTTCTGCCTGTGGCTATGGAACCCTGACCTGTTCACCGGACGTGCTACCTGTCCCAGACCTGCTGTTTTCAACTCTCTAGAGACAGCAGGAGCGGTAGAGATACTCTTAATGATCGGCTATGAAAAGCCAACTGACATTTACTCCTGAGGTGCTGACTTGCTGCACCCTCGACAACTACTGTGATTATTATTATTTGACCATGCTGGTCATTTATGAACATTTGAACATCTTGGCCATGTTCTGTTATAATCTCCACCCGGCACAGCCAGAAGAGGACTGGCCACCCCTCATAGCCTGGTTCCTCTCTAGGTTTCTTCCTAGGTTTTGGCCTTTCTAGGGAGTTTTTCCTATCCACCATGCTTCTACACCTGCATTGCTTGCTGTTTGGGGTTTTAGGCTGGGTTTCTGTACAGCACTTTGAGATATCAGCTGATGTAAGAAGGGCTATATAAATACATTTGATTTGATTTGAATAGTTTGCAGAACAATCCATTCGGAAGGTACGGACAATTTTGTGAAAAGAGCGATTTTCGGAATGTTTCATGGTCTGACAAACACCGATCTAGCTCTGCCACCTTTCACCGCAGATCCGGAAGTGCGACATCGGTGGATGTGGTGGATTGAGACGCATCCAATGCAAATGAACAGATATCTCCAGCTTGAAACTGACATGTTTATGGGGATGTTGTTATTATGCTAATTCGATGTTGGTGGGGGCGTAGACATCGACCTTAGGGGGGGTTTTAAACCATGCCGGATTAACATGGACCCCTTCTACCATTAAATATCTCTTCTTTAGACATGGTATGTCGGTGTGTGTGTGTGTGTGTGTGTGTGTGTGTGTGTGTGTGTGTGTGTGTGTGTGTGTGTGTGTGTGTGTGTGTGTGTGTGTGTGTGTGTGTGTGTGCGTGCGTGTTTGAGTGTATGTGTACGTGTTTGAGTGTATGTGTGAATGTTTGAGTGTGTGTGTGTGCGTGCCTGAGTGTATGTGTGAATGTGTGCACACTTTTGAACCATGTGACTCAAAGCTTAACCAGGGTGAAATGGCTAAATAGCAATCTTTACATGTACCCATGACAGCCGCGTTACTGTGATGTGAGCCGCAAAAATCACTCTGACAAGGATTTAGGAAGAAAAGAAAATACCCCCATCTCTCTATGTGTGTGTGTGTGTGTGGGTGTCGGTGAGAGAAAGGCCACCATCTCTCTATGTGTGTGTGTGTGTGTGTGGGTGTCGGTGAGAGAAAGGCCACCATCTCTCTATGTGTGTGTGTGTGTGTGGGTGTCGGTGAGAGAAAGGCCACCATCTCTCTATGTGTGTGGGTGTCGGTGAGAGAAAGGCCACCATCTGAGACACAGAGCAGGGAGTGGTTAAGGAGCATGAAAACATTGTTCTCTCTCTCCCCCTTCCTCCATACTCCCTCCCTCTGTATCTCCCCACATTTAAAAAGGTGGTAGGAATTCACTGTAGTATACTGTAGTATTTGCAGTGTACTATAGAATAAATACTGTAGTAAAAAATGTAGTATATATTGTAGTATTTACTATAGCTAAAATGTTTTTTTTTGTGGACTGCAGTGTTTTTGTTCTACAGTATACTACAAAATTCTATACTAAGTACTACACATGATTAGGGTTGCACATTCTGGGGAATATTCAGAGGTGGAAACTTTCCGTGGAAATTAAAGGGAATATATGGGAATGAATATTAATACCATTTAAATGTAGATGTTTTTTTCATTGGATATATTTACCATATCATATGGAGACCGAAACATAAACCTTTTATCTTATCATAATATTTGCAAATTATTAAATCCTTCTAATAGAAATAAAAACATTTTAGTTAAGAATTTTACTTTAATTAAATGAGTCGACTCTTCACACGGGATGATTTCACTGAAAAAATGTTTTCAACATACATCTGTAAAATGATAGTCTAGAAACTAAAGCTTTGGTTGTCTTCCTCTCAGGCTTCCATGTCTTCTCCCTGGACCTCCTCAATGTCCACCTCTTGAACATCAGACTCTGAGGCATCATCTTCACTGTCACTTTCCAACCTTGTTGAGGATGGCTCGTTGTCAGGCTCAAAAAGCCAAAAATGTGCACAGACGGCCACCAATTTTTCAACTCTTGTATTGGTCAGCCTGTTGCTTGCTTTGGTGTGTGTGTTCCCAAACAAGGATCGGGTGCGCTCTGAGACGGCTGATGTTGGTGGGATTTGGAGGATGATGGAGGCAGCAGGGGAAAGAGCCTCAGATCCACAAAGTCCCTTCCACCAGGTGGCTGATGAGATGTGTTGGCACGACTGCCATATTGCATCTCCATCCCAAAGCCCTTACTTGGAAGTGTACTTCGCCAGACTGCCAAGAACCTTGCCCTCATCCAGGCCAAGGTGGCGAGACACGGTAGAGATGACACCACAGGCCTTGCTGATCTCTGCACCAGACAGGATGCTCTTGCCAGCATACTTGGGGTCCAACATGTACGCTGCGGTGTGTATGGGCTTCAGGCAGAAGCCTTCATGCTTTTTGATGTATTTCAGAACTGCAGTTTCCTCTGCTTGGAACCACAGTGAAGTGGGCAGGGCAGTACAGATTTCTTCTCTTACATCTGCAAGCAGAGTCTGAACATCAGACAGGATGGCATTGTCTCCCTCAATCCGTGCAATGGCTACTGCTATAGGTTTCAGGAGTTTCAGGCTGCTTACCACTCTCTCCCAAAATACATCATCCAGGAGGATCCTCTTAATGGGGCTGTCCATATCGGCAGACTGTGATATGGCCATTTCTTGGAGAGACTCGTTCCCCTCCAGGAGATTGTCAAACATGATGACAACACCACCCCAACGGGTGTTGCTGGGCAGCTTCAATGTGGTGCTCTTATTCTTCTCACTTTGCTTCGTGAGGTAGATTGTGGTATAACTTGATGACCCTTCACATACCTACCCATTTCCTTGGCTCTTTTGTAGAGTGTATCCATTTTTTTCAGTGCCATGATGTACCTGAGGAGCAGATTCAATGCATGGGCAGCACAGCCAATGGGTGTGATGTGAGGGTAGGACTCCTCCACTTTAGACCAAGCAGCCTTCATGTTCACAGCATTGTCTGTCACCATTGGAAATACCTTCTGTGGTCCAAGGTCATTGATGACTGCCATCAGCTCATCTGCAATGTAGAGACTGGTGTGTCTGTTGTCCCTTGTGTTTGCGCTCTTGTAGAATACTGGTTGAGGGGTGGAGATGATTATTCCTTTCCCACGAACATTCGACCACCCATCAGAGAGGATTGCAATACAGTCTGCTTTCTCGATGATTTCCTTGACCTTCACTTGAACTCTGCATCCAGCAAATGAGTAGATAAAACATGTCTAGTTGGAGGGGTGTATGCTGGGTGAAGAACATTCAGAAATCTCTTCCAACACACGTTGCCTATGAGCATCAGAGGTGAACCAGTTGCATACCAGCTCGAGCAAGACATTCATCAGCATTTCTCTGATTACGTTCCTCCATTGAGTCAACAAAGACTTCTGATTCCAGGAGGACCATGAGCTGCTGCTATCGATAAGGTGTCTGATTCATAATTTTCACCTCAAATAGAAATAGAGGGACTTTTGTCAGAGATTGCTTGTTGTGAGCGCTGAGGGAACTTTATGCACTTGGCCAGATGATTCTGCATCTTTGTTGCATCCTCCACATATGATTTGGCACAGTACTTGCACATGTACACAGCTTTTCCTTCTACATTAGCTGCAGTGAAATGTCTCCACACATCAGATAGTGCCCGTGGCATTTTCCTGTAAAGATTAGAAAAAAAAATGTCAAAACCCCCAAATACAATTCCATGTACAGATAAATAGTTAAGCAGTTAGATTAAACAACTCCTTTGTAAGATGCATGTTTTAAAATGAAACATGTATGGAAACAGGTGAGTTAACACTCCTCAGTTAGAAGGCTCAAGCAAGCTAAAACTAACATGGTAGCAAAAACTATCTAGCAGAAATTGTTAACAAGTTAGAAATGATTTAAACACACGTTGCTGTAGGCTACTATTATATACTAGTTAACAAAAAATAATGTATTTCATATAAAATATATTCACCCCACTCAGTATTGTAATAAAAACTTACCAGAAAGTATGTAGTCCTTGGCTCAGACAGTGTAGTACTGTGGGCTCAATAGCATCTCATTAGTGTGCAAGATCTGGAGAATCAGCTGTACATGTGATAGAAGAGTGCACTGCACATGTGATGGGAGAATGCACTGAGCATGCAGAGGGTTGAATTGAATTGGTGATAGTTTAACTAAAATATGCCACAAGACCTAGAATTGCCATATGTGTATCCCACAAAAAAGGCTCACTGTTATGAGCTAACTTTTCTGATGAATTTAAGTAAAATTCTCAAAATTCCTGGGGTTTACTTTCCATGATCAAGGGATACTACAGGGTGTAGTATAATATTCTACAGTATACTAAAGTTGACTATAGAATTCTATAGTAAGTACTGTAGTATTCTAAAGTAAGTACTGTAGTATTCTATAGTAAACTGTAGTATTCTATAATAAGCGATGTAGTATTCTATAGTAAGTACTGTAGTATTACATAGTAAACTGTAGTATTCTATAGTACGTACTGTAGTATTCTATTGTAAGCTGTCGTATTCTATAGTAAGTAATGTAGTATTTTATTGTAAACTGTAGTATTCTATAGTAAACTGTAGTATTCTATAGTAAGTACCGTAGTATTATATAGTAGACTGTAGTATTCTATGGTAAGTACTATAGTATTCTATAGTAAACTGTAGTATATTTTTATGCCTCCCTATCAGTCTTTATATTATTCACTCTCATAATCTTAAATTATCCTGTTTCTTTTCTAAACTCAGTCCCTCCCCGGCAGCCCCACTTTCCTTCTCCGCTACAGTGTTGAATTGTCGCATCGTGTGGAGCTGCTGAAATCAACACATAAACAAACACCCACTCCCAAAACTAGGACAGGACAACAGGGGACAATCCAGACTCTCTGCATGGCGCCACAGCATATCTCTGTCCACACACACACACACACACACACACACACACACACACACACACACACCACACGCACACGCACACGCACCCGCACCCGCGCACGCGCACGCGCACCCGCACGCGCACACGCACACGCACCCGCACCCGCACCCGCACCCGCACCCGCACACGCACACGCACACGCACACACACACACACACACACACACACACAGCTGGCTGATGCACCCTGTGGAACCCTTCTGGAGCTAACAGAAGGTACTACTCCAACATCTTTAAACACAGATCCACTTCGTCCAAACTACACTACAGACCGGTGGCCACTGAAATGGAAAGAAAAATACTATTTGGTTATACTATATTCACATATTATTATGTCATTTGTGACACTTGATTCATGACTCTTGATTCATGACTCTTGATTCATGACTCTTGATTCATGACTCTTGATTCATGACTCTTGATTCATGACTCTTGATTCATGACTCATTCCTAAAACTAATTCCAATTTACCAGCGGTTTGAGATGACTTGGGAATTAATTGGGCTATTGAATGCCACTTGGCATTTTTTGAGAACAATAGCGTATGTCTGATACTAGCGTTGGACATTAAATGATCTGTCACACAGTTGAATTTTACAACATACAAAGCTGCAATGAGAATCAGTGGTCCGCTAGCGAGAATGTGTCTTTAGTCGCAGAACATACCGTTATTTTCTAGGCCATTTAAACGTTGAGCTCCAGGTGATCCTCCAACCACTAGAGAGTGTCTGAAGTTAGTCCGATGTTGGGGGAAAACCAGCTAACCGTGAAGCACTATTCCACTGACTGAGTCTCTGTCTGTTCTCTGTTTTAAAGCTAGAGGGCTTCAATTAAGCATTGTCATGTGAATCCATGCACGCACGCCCACACACCAAATTTAGATTTGATCTCACCACAGCCAATTAAAGGTTAAAGGCCACGCTTAAGGTCACAGCCATTCGCCTCTCCTCTCCTTCTCACCTCAAATCAAATCAAATCAAATGTTATTTGTCACATACCCATGGTCAGCAGATGTTAATGCGAGTGTAGCAAAATGCTTGTGCTTCTAGTTCCGACCACGCAGTAATATCTAACAAGTAATCTAACAATATCACAACAACTACATTATACACACACAAGTGTAAAGGAATGAATAAGAATATGTACATATAAATATATGGATGAGCGATGGCCGAACGGCATAGGCAAGATGCAGTAGATGGTATAGAGTACAGTATATACATATGAGATGAGTAATGTAGGGTATGTAAACATAATTATATCTCTTTCTCCTCGTTTCTTCTCCTCTCCCACGTCCCTGACCCTCTCTACAACATCCTCTCCTCCTCTAACTCTCTCTGTCTCTCTCTCTGTTTCTCTCTCTGTCTCTCTCTCTGTCCCTCTCTCTGTTTCTCTCTGTTTCTCTCTCTGTTTCTCTCTCTGTTTCTCTCTCTGTCTCTTTGTTTCTCTCTGTCTCTTTGTTTCTCTCTGTCTCTCTCTCTGTCTCTTTGTTTCTCTCTGTTTCTCTCTCTGTCTCTTTGTTTCTCTCTGTTTCTCTCACTGTTTCGCTCTCTCTGTTTCTCTCTCTGTCTCTTTGTTTCTCTCTCTCTCTCTGTTTCTCTCTCTGTCTCTCTCTCTGTTTCTCTCTCTGTTTCTCTCTCTGTCTCTCTCTCTGTCTCTCTCTCTGTTTCTCTCTCTGTTTCTCTCTCTGTTTCTCTCTCTGTTTCTCTCTGTTTCTCTCTCTGTTTCTCTCTCTGTTTCTCTCTCTGTTTCTCTCTCTGTTTCTCTCTCTGTCTCTCTCTCTGTTTCTCTCTCTGTTTCTCTCTGTTTCTCTCTCTGTCTCTTCGTTTCTCTCTGTCTCTCTCTCTGTTTCTCTCTCTGTCTCTCTCTGTCTCTTTGTTTCTCTCTGTTTCTCTCTCTGTTTCTCTCTCTGTCTCTTTGTTTCTCTCTGTCTCTCTCTCTGTTTCTCTCTCTGTCCCTCTCTCTGTCTCTTTGTTTCTCTCTGTTTCTCTCTGTTTCTCTCACTGTTTCGCTCTCTCTGTCTCTCTCTCTGTTTCTCTCTCTGTTTCTCTCTCTGTCTCTCTCTCTGTCCCTCTCTCTGTTTCTCTCTGTTTCTCTCTCTGTTTCTCTCTCTGTCTCTTTGTTTCTCTCTGTCTCTTTGTTTCGCTCTGTCTCTCTCTCTGTCTCTTTGTTTCTCTCTGTCTCTCTCTCTGTTTCTCTCTCTGTCTCTTTGTTTCTCTCTGTTTCTCTCACTGTTTCGCTCTCTCTGTTTCTCTCTCTGTCTCGTTGTTTCTCTCTCTCTCTCTCTCTGTTTCTCTCTCTGTCTCTCTCTCTGTTTCTCTCTCTGTTTCTCTCTCTGTCTCTCTCTGTTTCTCTCTGTTTCTCTCTCTGTTTCTCTCTCTGTCTCTTTGTTTCTCTCTGTTTCTCTCTCTGTTTCTCTCTCTGTTTCTCTCTCTGTTTCTCTCTCTGTCTCTCTCTCTGTTTCTCTCTCTGTTTCTCTCTCTGTTTCTCTCTGTTTCTCTCTCTGTCTCTTTGTTTCTCTCTGTCTCTCTCTCTGTTTCTCTCTCTGTCTCTCTCTGTCTCTTTGTTTCTCTCTGTTTCTCTCTGTTTCTCTCACTGTTTCGCTCTCTCTGTCTCTCTCTGTCTCTCTCTGTCTCTCTCTGTCCCTCTCTCTGTCTCTTTGTTTCTCTCTGTTTCTCTCTCTGTTTCTCTCTCTGTCTCTCTCTCTGTTTCTCTCTCTGTTTCTCTCTCTGTCTCTCTCTCTGTTTCTCTCTCTGTTTCTCTCTCTGTTTCTCTCTCTGTCCCTCTCTCTGTTTCTCTCTCTATTTCGCTCTCTCTGTTTCTCTCTCTGTCCCTCTCTCTGTCTCTCTCTCTCTGTTTCTCTCTCTGTCCCCCTCTCTGTCCCTCTCTCTGTTTCTCTCTCTGTCCCTCTCTCTGTCTCTCTCTCTGTTTCTCTCTCTGTTTCTCTCTCTGTCTCTCTCTCTGTTTCTCTCTCTGTTTCTCTCTCTGTCTCTCTCTCTGTTTCTCTCTCTGTTTCTCTCTCTGTCTCTCTCTCTGTTTCTCTCTCTGTTTCTCTCTCTGTTTCTCTCTCTGTCCCTCTCTCTGTTTCTCTCTCTATTTCGCTCTCTCTGTTTCTCTCTCTGTCCCTCTCTCTGTCTCTCTCTCTCTGTTTCACTCTCTGTCCCTCTCTCTGTCTCTCTCTCTCTGTTTCTCTCTCTGTCCCCCTCTCTGTCCCTCTCTCTGTTTCTCTCTCTGTTTCTCTCTCACTCCCCCATTATGCCATATGCTTCCAACTGCCTTCCTCGACAGCTACAGGATTTAAACGCTCCATCCAACCGGCCAACCAGTCTTTAAAAACAACATGTTCCCTTCCTCTCCAACCCTATTTACCCTACAGTGGGAGTGTGTGTGTTAAGTGGGTAAAGAATGAGAGAGGGAGGGAGAGAAGGAGAGAGAGACAGAGAAAGTGAAAAGGGAGAGAGAGAAAAAGGTGAGAGTGAGGAGTGAGAGGGAGAGGGAGAGGGAGAGGGAGAGGGAGAGGGAGAGGGAGAGGGAGAGTGCACGTTTTGCCCATGATAACTGCTGTGTATCACCTGAGCAAGTGTGTGTGCTGTCAGCTAGCATCAACGTGAAAAGATGGTAGGATTAAGGACGAGCATGCGTGGAGAAGAGGAGAGAGAAACAGAGAGAGGGACAGAGAGAGGGGCAGAGAGAGGGACAGAGACAGGGACAGAGTGATAAACAGAGAGAGTGAGGGAGGAGAGAGAAACAGAGAGAGGGACAGAGAGAGGGACAGAGTGATAAACAGAGAGTGAGGGAGGAGAGAGAAACAGAGCGATAAACAGAGGGAGGGAGGAGAGACTGGAAGAAAAGAAGAGAGGGGAGGAGATATATGTATATATATATTATCGTTACAACACTGTACATAATGTCGTTACACATAATATGATGTTTACTGCTCATTTTATATTATTTATTTTTCACTTTCGTTTATCTACTTAACTTGCTTTGGCAATGTAAACATATGTTTCCCATGCCAATAAAGCCCCTTTCGCATTTAAAATGAACTCTCCTCTATGTTTCTCTGCTTTTTTCTCTCACTACCTCTCTCTCTCTGTCTGCCCCTCTCTCACTCTGTCTGCCCCTCTCTCGCTGTCTCTCTCTCTGTCTGCCCCTCTCTCTCTCTGTCTGCCCCTCTCTCGCTGTTTCTCTCTCTGTCCCACTCGCTCTCTCTCTCTGTCCCTCTCTCGCTCTGTCCCTCTCTCTCACTCTCTATATGCCCCTCTCTCTCTCCCTCTCTCTGTCCTGCTCTCTCTCTGTTCCACTCTCTGTCTCTCTGTCTCTCTCTCTCTCTCTCTCTCTCTCTCTCTCTCTCTCTCTCTCTCTCTCTCTCTCTCTCTCTCTCTCTCTCTCTTTCTCTCTCTCTGTACCACTTTCTCCCTCTCTATCTCTCTCTTTCTCTCTGTCCCTCTCTCTCTGTCTCTCTCCCTCTCTGTTTCTCTCTATCTCTGTCCCTCTGTCTCTCTCTCTCTCTCCCTCTCTCCCTCTGACTCTCTCTCACTCTCAGTGTCTCTCACTCTACCTGTAACTCTCTCTCTCTCTCTCTCTCTCTCTGTACCGCTCTCTCTCTCTCTGTCACTCTCTCTCTTCCCTCTCTATCTCTCTGTCCCTCTTTCTCTCTCTCTCTTTCCCTCTCTCCATCTCTCTCTCTGTCTCTCCCTCTCTGTACCGCTCTCTCCCTCTCTGTCTCAAATTCAAATTCAAATTCAAATTCAAGCTGCTTTATTGGCATGAAAAACATTGTGTCAATATTGCCAAAGCAACAATGTATACAATATACATTGTAATACAATTAAAACAATGACAAACAATAATATAGAATGGCAGTAAATAATAATACAAAATTAAATATAAAAATAGTAACAATAAAATGGTAACAGTCAATGGTCGAATGTAATGTATGGTGTAATGCACCACTACCACCACCACCATCATTAAACTGCTATCATTACCATTACCACCCATACCATTACTATTTGGAATGATAAACAACAATAATAATACTAATAACAATAACAGTAATAACAATAACAGTCATAATAAGTAAGTTACTGCTTACTATGCAGATGTTATTATTCAGTGTCCCTCAGGCTATGGCAGGTAAATACATATTTGGCTGCAAGAGAAGCCATTGCTCCTTCGCCCATGAGTATTTTTAGTTTTTCCTCTGGGTTTAATAAGTAAAAATTTGGAATAAATGTAGTCATTTCTGTGAATAATGAATCTCTTGGTGAGGAATATTTATCACAGTAAAGGAGAAAGTGCCTCACTCTCTCTCTGTCCCTCTCTCTGTCCCTCTCGCTCTGTCCCTCTCTCTCTCTCTCTCTCTCTCTCTTGCTGTCCCTCTCTCTCTCTGTCCCTCTCGCTCTGTCCCTCTCTCTCTCTCTCTCTCTCTCTCTCTCTCTCTCTCTCTCTTGCTGTCCCTCTCTCTCTCTGTCCCTCTTTCTCTCTCACTCTCTGTTGCTCTCTCACTCTCTCTCTCTCTCTCTCTTTCTCTCTCTCTGTCCCTCTCTCTATCTGTCCCTCTCTGTCTCTCTCTGTCCTTCTCTCTGTCTCTGTCCCTCTCTCTGTCCCTCTTTCTCTCTCTCTCCCCCTCTCTCTCTTTCTCGCTCTCTTTCCCTCTCTATCTCTCTCTCTCTCTCTCTCCTCTCTATCTCTCTCTCTCGCTCCCGCCTGTCTTTTTTTGTTACTTTTCTCTGTCTCGATTTGTCTCTCTTTGTCTATGTCCACTTCCCGGTTTCCTTTCCTTTACCGGAGAACACGCCTCTTCTTTCTTTCTCCTTTAGTTTCTCCTCTCTCTATAACTCTGTATGGTATTGTGATCCTTGTATATAAACACAACAAAAGAAAACACAAAGACTAGGACACTATATAGAAAATAGGATGCCATTTGGGACAGAGCCAGAGACACAAGCTGCCCTCCTGATAACCTAACCTCCCACAGGGCTCTGTCTCAATATGTA
>NC_052342.1:23370128-23457628 GCF_016432855.1 Salvelinus namaycush | reverse complement strand
AAATATTTACAAATTTGATGCGCTGAAATGAGAGCAAATTAACACTTTATAGTTATATTATGTCTGATCTGATCCTCAATACTAAAAGACACCCAGTAGTTAGTCAGTAGTTAGTCAGTAGTCAGGCAGTAGCCAGTCAGTAGTTAGTCAGTAGTTAGCCAGTAGTTAGTCAGTAATTAGTCAGTAGTCAGTCAGTAGCTAGGTAGTAGTTAGTCAGTAGTTAGTCAGTAGTTAGGCAGTAGTCAGGCAGTAGTCAGGCAGTAGTCAGTCAGTAGTTAGTCAGTAGTTAGTCAGTAGTCAGGCAGTAGTCAGTCAGTAGTGCGGCAGTAGTTAGGCAGTAGTTAGTCAGTAGTCAGGCAGTAGTCAGTCAGTAGCCAGTCAGTAGTTAGGCAGTAGTTAGTCAGTAGTCAGTCAGTAGTTAGGTAGTAGTTAGTCAGTAGTTAGGCAGTAGTTAGCCAGTAGTTAGGCAGTAGTTAGGCAGTAGTTAGTCAGTAGTTAGGCAGTAGTTAGTCAGTAGTTAGGCAGTAGTTAGTCAGTAGTTAGTCAGTAGTTAGGCAGCAGTTAGTCAGTAGTTAGGCAGTAGTTAGTCAGTAGTTAGGCAGTAGTTAGTCAGCAGTTAGGCAGTAGTTAGTCAACAGTTATTCAGTAGTTAGGCAGTAGTTAGTCAGTAGTTAGGCACTAGTTAGTCAGTAGTTAGTCAGCAGTTAGGCAGTAGTTAGTCAGTAGTTAGGCAGTAGTTAGTCAGTAGTTAGGCAATAGTTAGGCACTAGTTAGTCAGTAGTTAGTCAGTAGTTAGTCAGTAGTTAGCCAGTAGTTAGTCAGTAGTTAGGCAGTAGTTAGTCAGCAGTTAGGCAGTAGTTAGGCAGTAGTTAGTCAGTAGTTAGGCAGTAGTTAGTCAGTAGTTAGGCAGTAGTTAGTCAGTAGTTAGGCAGTAGTTAGTCAGTAGTTAGGCAGTAGTTAGTCAGTAGTTAGGCAGTATTTAGTCAGTAGTTAGGCAGTAGTTAGGCACTAATTAGTCAGTAGCTAGTCAGTAGCTAGTCAGTAGCTAGTCAGTAGCTAGTCAGTAGCTAGTCAGTAGCTAGTCAGTAGCTAGTCAGTAGCTAGTCAGTAGTTAGGCAGTAGTTAGGCACTAGTTAGTCAGTAGTTAGGCAGTAGTTAGCCAGTAGTTAGGCAGTAGTTAGGCAGTAGTTAGTCAGTAGTTAGGCAGTAGTTAGTCAGTAGTTAGGCAGTAGTTAGTCAGTAGTTAGTCAGTAGTTAGGCAGCAGTTAGTCAGTAGTTAGGCAGTAGTTAGTCAGTAGTTAGGCAGTAGTTAGTCAGCAGTTAGGCAGTAGTTAGTCAACAGTTATTCAGTAGTTAGGCAGTAGTTAGTCAGTAGTTAGGCACTAGTTAGTCAGTAGTTAGTCAGCAGTTAGGCAGTAGTTAGTCAGTAGTTAGGCAGTAGTTAGTCAGTAGTTAGGCAATAGTTAGGCACTAGTTAGTCAGTAGTTAGTCAGTAGTTAGTCAGTAGTTAGCCAGTAGTTAGTCAGTAGTTAGGCAGTAGTTAGTCAGCAGTTAGGCAGTAGTTAGGCAGTAGTTAGTCAGTAGTTAGGCAGTAGTTAGTCAGTAGTTAGGCAGTAGTTAGTCAGTAGTTAGGCAGTAGTTAGTCAGTAGTTAGGCAGTAGTTAGTCAGTAGTTAGGCAGTATTTAGTCAGTAGCTAGTCAGTAGCTAGTCAGTAGCTAGTCAGTAGCTAGTCAGTAGCTAGTCAGTAGCTAGTCAGTAGCTAGTCAGTAGCTAGTCAGTAGCTAGTCAGTAGCTAGTCAGTAGCTAGTCACTAGCTAGTCAGTAGTTAGGCACTAGTTAGTCAGTAGTTAGCCAGTAGTTAGTCAGTAGTTAGGCAGTAGTTAGTCAGCAGTTAGGCACTAGTTAGTCAGTAGTTAGTCAGTAGTTAGTCAGTAGTTAGGCACTAGTTAGGCAGTAGTTAGTCAGTAGTTAGGCAGTAGTTGCATCTCTAAGAACCCTCAAGCTTCGTCTGGGATTTACCTCATCATCTCAATTTTAAATCCCAATAAGTATATTTTGATGGATGGAAACGTTTTGTGAAATTGAAAAAAGTGATCATTTGATACAGTTGAAATATTTACAAATTTGATGCGCTGAAATGAGAGCAAATTAACACTTTATAGTTATATTATGTCTGATCTGGCAAACAATGTAAAGTATGTGTAGATGGGTGTAATCTAGAGCCAAGCGTTTTGACTTGTATCTGCTTGTTGAATTATGCAACAGAACGTGACAACAACAGTAAATAATGAAGTGGTCTAGACAGCGTAGCTGAGTGCAGGTATGCCTAAACAGAGGAGTTGTTTGTGGTTGCGGCCTTGTTCCACCCCTTTATGTTAATGTATTCATATGTACAAATACACCCCCCATTTATTTATGCAAATGAGGCACATATTATTTTCGTTCTCTTAACACAAAATATAAAATAAATACCTGATACGATTAGAGCATTTATATATGAGTGCATTCTATAAATAAAAAACTGGAACATTTTACAATAAATGGAAAACCTGAATTCCTACCAAAATCCCAGAACTTAATTTCTTTATTTGTCTGTGCCAGTAAAATGTTTTGTGATTCATTCACCTACCTAATGGATTTTTTTTTAAATCTAAAAGTTTGTGGAGTATGTTGATCCATTGTCCTTTGTTGCATTTATAATAATAATTATAACTTTTAACAATTGTGATGACTCACTTGTGTGTGTGTGTGTGTGTGTGTGTGTGTGTGTGTGTGTGTGTGTGTGTGTGTGTGTGTGTGTGTGTGTGTGTGTGTGTGTGTGTGTGTGTGTGTGTGTGTGTGGGTGTGGGGTGTGTCGGGCATACTGATGCTCGCTGGCGGTAGCTGTTGTATAAGATGAGGGTCTAAGGTCAAACAGAAACCATGGGAGAAGTCCAACAAACAGACTCTTCCTTTTTTCCCTCCCTCCCTCCCTCCCTCCCTCCCTCCCTCCCTCCCTCCCTCCCTCCCTCCCTCCCTCCCTCCTCTCTGTCTCTCATCGTCGCTCTCTCGCTCTCTCTCTGGGCTTAAGGAGTCAAGCCTGGCTGTCGTGGTAACCCAGCTGTAAGTGACCAACACAAGCTTGCTTCCTGCCATCACCATGGAAACACTTCCTGGCTGGTTGTCGGGGGCAGCAGAGGAAAAAACAGCAGCTGGATTTACCATCGGTATTAAGAAGGAACTAATCCTTTCAGTTCACCAATCTCCCTCTCCCTGTCTCTCACACTGTCTCTCTCTCTCTCTCTCTCTCTCTCGCTTTCTCTATATGTCTGTCCCCCTCTCTCTCTCTGAGTCTCTCCCTTTATCTCTCTCTCTCGCCCTCTTCTTCTCTCTCTCCCTCTTTCACCCCCTCTCTAACACTACCTCTCTCTCTCTCCTTCTCCCCCTCTTATCTCCCTACCTGTCTTTCTTTCTCTTTCGCCTCCTTCTCTCTCTATCACTCTTTATTCCTCTATCTTTCTTTCTGTATCTGTCTGTATGTCTCACTCTCTGTCTGTCTCTCTCCCTTTATATATCTGTCTCTCTCTTTGAATGTTGTATCTGTGCAGCTCTCAGTTCCCTGTTGTTGGCTTTGTCTGGTGTAATATGTCAATTGATTCACCATATCCTCAATCTGAGTCCCAAATGGCATCATATTCCCTGTATAGCACTGCTTTGGACCGATGGGCTCTGGTCAGATGTAGTGCACTAGTGTACCATTTGGGTCACAAACTAAGCCTCCAGACCAGACGGTCAGATTTAAAACCTTCCCTCTCGCTCCGTCTCTCTCCTTCCCTTCCTCTCTCTCCCTCTGTCTCTCCTTCCCTCCCTCTCTCTTCCTCTGTCTTGCCTTCCCTCCCTCTCTTTCCATCTCTCTCTCTCCCTCCCTCTCTCTACTTCTCTCCCTCTCTCTCCCTGTCTCTCCATCCCTCCCTCTCTCTCCCTCTGTCTCGCCTTCTCTCCCTCTCTCGCCATCTCTCTCCTTCCCTCCCTCTCTCTCTCTCCTTCCCTCCCTCTCTCTCCATTTCTCTCGCCATCTCTCTCCTTCCCTCCCTCTCGCTCTCTCCTTCCCTCCCTCTCTCTCCATTTCTCTCCTTCCCTCCCTCTCTCTCCCTCTGTCTCTCATTCCCTCCCTCTCCCTCCCTCTGTCTCTCCTTCCTTCCTTCCTCCTCTCTCTCCCCATCTGTCTCTCCTTTCCTCTCTCTCTGTCCTCAATGACAATATATTGTATAATGCAGAGACTGTCTGGAGGCATCCCAAAAACACTATACAAATCAAAAACAATCCAGATAATATCAAAGTACTAATGTGGCAGAATGTGTGAGTTAGAAACACAGATGACTGTGTATGGATCATTCTTGACTGTGAATGACACTGTGTGTGTGTGTGTGTGTGTGTGTGTGTGTGTGTGTGTGTGTGTGTGTGTGTGTGTGTGTGTGTGTGTGTGTGTGTGTGTGTGTGTGTGAGAGACTGTGAATGTAGGTTAACATGGATGAGAGCGGTGCTCTAGTAGCGTGGTATGAAATGTATTTCTGTATTCTAATGGTTCATTAGTGGCTCTGCGTTACACGAGATAAAAATATCATTCTGCCTCTGAGTGGAGAGAGAGAGAAAGAGTGAGAGAGGTGTGAGTTTGCTTAACTTGATCATTTGTGATTTTTCAGTACTGTGTTTGTGTGTGTGTGTGTGTGTGTGTGTGTGTGTGTGTGTGTGTGTGTGTGTGTGTGTGTGTGTGTGTGTGTGTGTGTGTGTGTGTGTGTGTGTGTGTGTGTGTGTGTGAGACTGTGTTTATGATTGTAATTTTTCTACTCTGACTAGAGGAAGACAGTAGTGCACTATACTAGGAATAGGTACAGGGTGTCATTTTTGACACAGACAGAGACAGAGCCACCCAAGTGACACATGGTGACAACGTGACAACTTTGACTAGTGCTGCTAATGAGAGCTAACAATACATCATGGACAGAAAGAGGTAGATGTCGAGAGAGAGAGAGAGAGAGGGAGAGAGAGAGAGAGAGACCAAATCACCTACCGACACTCCGACTGACAGACACACAGCCAGACAGACACACCGACAGACACACACACACACACAGACAGTTTGAGGACAACTTGCCAGTAAGGAAGCTCAGACAGACATTGTGGTCTAAATCAGGGGGTTTGTCTGGTCGCTCCTAGCCTACATCCCAAATGACATCCTATTCCATATATAGTGGCCTAGTTCTGACCAGGGCCCATAGGGCTCTCTGTACACTATGTTGAGAATAGGTTGATATTTTGGATCACCTAATGGGGTGAGAGATGAACACACAGGAATAAAGGAGACAATCTCTCTCTCCCCCTCTCTCACACTCTCTCTCCCCCTCGCTCTCTCTCTCTCCCCCTCGCTTTTTCTCTCTCTTTTATCACCCACCCCCAGATAATATGTGTAGGAGGGAGCGAGAGAGAGACAGGGATAGAGAGACAGAGAAAACGAGAGAGAAGGAGAGAGTGCTATAGTTTGGCTGACATCAACCTCACAGGATGTTACTGCCAGGAAGCACAACAACCCCCGGTTCATGCTGCTGTACACAGCTTAACACAGCCAATATTGAAGATTCCTACCTGTTCAAATACAAAATGCATTATGCAAACACGTGCACAAGCAACTATGCACCTAGTCTTTTAGACTTTACTGAGGAGCTGGACGCATGCACGCACACACACACAAACGCGGGAACACGCACCCACAGTAATGTACCTTTGCATAAATTACTAGTATAAACAAATGCCTGAGTGAATTAGTCTAATCCTAAATGGACAGGTAAGATGTTGAACATGTCAGGCTACACAAAGGTTGTGTGTGTGTGGTGTGTGTGTGTGTGTGTGTGGTGTGTGTGTGTGTGTGTGGTGTGTGTGTGGTGTGTGGTGTGTGTGTGTTGTGTGTGTGTGTGTGTGGTGTGTGTGTGTAGCTCAGTGATTTCCTGCTGCAGTTCTTTGATGAACCCTTCAGCCCGCCTCTCTGCTGCTTTTTGATTCCCCTTGATCTCTATGAGCTCAGTCGGGCTCATCTCAATTAAGAGCTTCATATCGCTGACGGACTTCAAACTGATCTCTCGCTCGCTCGCTGTCTGCTCTACTCTTGCTGAGCTCCACAGAGTGTTTGATCTCCTTAACGTTCCCCAGTTGCTCATAGATCATCTGCTGCATTTCTGCCTTCGCTTTCTTGAACATCTTCTCTCCCCCCAGAGGTTTGTCTGGCTTCTTACACCCCCCCTCTGGGTACTTCAGTGAGCATGTTTCACTCTGGTCAGGCTGCAGGTATGTCTGTGGATACATCATCAGAACCAGAGCACCAGGGCCATGATCATACCCAGCACAAGTCCAGGTCTCACCAGGGAAGGGGCTGGTACTGGTAGGGGCTGGACCTGAGGCTGGTGTTGGGGCAGGAGCTAAGCCTGGAGCTGGGGCTGGTAGAGGGGCTGGAGCTGGGGCTGGGACAGGGGATGGAGCTGGGGCTGGTAGAGGGGCTGGAGCTGGGGCTGGGACAGGGGATGGAGCTGGGGCTGGTAGAGGGGATGGAGCTGGGGCTGGTACAGGGGATGGAGCTGGGGCTGGTAGAGGGGATGGAGCTGGGGCTGGTACAGGGGATGGAGCTGGGGCTGGGGCTGGTACAGGGGATGGAGCTGGGGCTGGGGCTGGTACAGGGGATGGAGCTGGGGCTGGTAGAGGGGATGGAGCTGGGGCTGGGACAGGGGATGGAGCTGGGGCTGGGGCTGGTACAGGGGATGGAGCTGGGGCTGGTAGAGGGGATGGAGCTGGGGCTGGTACAAGGGCTGGAGCTGGGGCTGGTAGAGGGGATGGAGCTGGGGCTGGGACAGGGGATGGAGCTGGGGCTGGGGCTGGTACAGGGGATGGAGCTGGGGCTGGTAGAGGGGCTGGAGCTGGGGCTGGGACAGGGGATGGAGCTGGGGCTGGGGCTGGTACAGGGGATGGAGCTGGGGCTGGTACAGGGGATGGAGCTGGGGCTGGTACAGGGGATGGAGCTGGGGCTGGTACAGGGGATGGAGCTGGGGCTGGTACAGGGGATGGAGCTGGGGCTGGTAGAGGGGCTGGAGCTGGGGCTGGTACAGGGGATGGAGCTGGGGCTGGTACAGGGGATGGAGCTGGGGCTGGTACAGGGGATGGAGCTGGGGCTGGTAGAGGGGCTGGAGCTGGGGCTGGTACAGGGGATGGAGCTGGGGCTGGTAGAGGGGATGGAGCTGGGGCTGGTACAGGGGATGGAGCTGGGGCTGGTACAGGGGATGGAGCTGGGGCTGGTATAGGGGATGGAGCTGGGGCTGGTACAGGGGATGGAGCTGGGGCTGGTACAGGGGATGGAGCTGGGGCTGGTACAGGGGATGGAGCTGGGGCTGGTAGAGGGGCTGGAGCTGGGGCTGGTACAGGGGATGGAGCTGGGGCTGGTACAGGGGATGGAGCTGGGGCTGGTAGAGGGGCTGGAGCTGGGGCTGGGACAGGGGATGGAGCTGGGTCTGGTAGAGGGGCTGGAGCTGGGGCTGGGACAGGGGCTGGAGCTGGGGCTGGGACAGGGGATGGAGCTGGGGCTGGGACAGGGGATGGAGCTGGGGCTGGTAGAGGGGATGGAGCTGGGGCTGGTACAAGGGCTGGAGCTGGGGCTGGTAGAGGGGCTGGAGCTGGGGCTGGGACAGGGGATGGATCTGGGGCTGGTAGAGGGGCTGGAGCTGGGGCTGGTACAGGGTATGGAGCTGGGGCTGGTACAGGGGATGGAGCTGGGGCTGGTAGAGGGGCTGGAGCTGGGGCTGGGACAGGGGATGGATCTGGGGCTGGTAGAGGGGCTGGAGCTGGGGCTGGTACAGGGGCTGGAGCTGGGGCTGGTACAGGGTATGGAGCTGGGGCTGGTAGAGGGGCTGGAGCTGGGGCTGGTACAGGGGCTGGAGCTGGGGCTGGGACAGGGGATGGAGCTGGGGCTGGTAGAGGGGCTGGAGCTGGGGCTGGTACAGGGGCTGGAGCTGGGGCTGGTACAGGGTATGGAGCTGGGGCTGGGACAGGGGATGGAGCTGGGGCTGGGACAGGGGATGGATCTGGGGCTGGTAGAGGGGCTGGAGCTGGGGCTGGTACAGGGTATGGAGCTGGGGCTGGGACAGGGGATGGATCTGGGGCTGGTAGAGGGGCTGGAGCTGGGGCTGGTACAGGGTATGGAGCTGGGGCTGGTACAAGGGCTGGAGCTGGGGCTGGGACAGGGGATGGAGCTGGGGCTGGTACAAGGGCTGGAGCTGGGGCTGGTAGAGGGGATGGAGCTGGGGCTGGTACAAGGGCTGGAGCTGGGACAGGGGATGGAGCTGGGGCTGGTAGAGGGGCTGGAGCTGGGGCTGGTACAGGGGCTGGAGCTGGGGCTGGTACAGGGGCTGGAGCTGGGGCTGGGACAGGGGATGGAGCTGGGGCTGGTACAAGGGCTGGAGCTGGGGCTGGTACAGGGGATGGAGCTGGGGCTGGTAGAGGGGCTGGAGCTGGGGCTGGTACAGGGGATGGAGCTGGGGCTGGTACAAGGGCTGGAGCTGGGGCTGGAACAGGGGATGGAGCTGGGGCTGGTAGAGGGGCTGTAGCTGGGGCTGGGGCAAGGGATGGAGCTGGGGCTGGTACAAGGGCTGGAGCTGGGGCTGGTAGAGGGGCTGGATCTGGGGCTGGTACAGGGGTTGGAGCTGGTACAGGGGCTGGTGCTGGTGCAGGGGCTGGTGCTGGTAGAGGGGCTGTAGCTGGGGCTGGTACAGGGGCTGGTGCTGGTACAGGGGATGGTGCTGGTAGAGGGGCTGTAGCTGGGGCTGGGACAGGGGATGGAGCTGGGGCTGGTACAAGAGCTGGAGCTGGGGCTGGTACAGGGACTGGAGCTGGGGCTGGTAGAGGGGCTGTAGCTGGGGCTGGGACAGGGACAGGGGATGGAGCTGGAGCTGGTACAAGGGCTGGAGCTGGGGCTGGTACAAGGGCTGGAGCTGGAGGTGGTACAGGGGCTGGAGCTGGGGCTGGTACAGGGGCTGTAGCTGGGGCTGGTACAGGGGCTGTAGCTGGGGCTGGTACAGGGGTTGGAGCTGGTACAGGGGATGGTGCTGGTAGAGGGGCTGTAGCTGGGGCTGGTACAGGGGTTGGAGCTGGTACAGGGGATGGTGCTGGTAGAGGGGCTGTAGCTGGGGCTGGGACAGGGGCTGGAGCTGGGGCTGGTACAGGGGCTGGAGCTGGGGCTGGTACAAGGGCTGGAGCTGGAGGTGGTACAGGGGCTGGAGCTGGGGCTGGTACAGGGGCTGGATCTGGGGCTGGTACAAGGGCTGGAGCTGGAGGTGGTACAGGGGCTGGAGCTAGGGCTGGCACAGGGGCTGGAGCTGGGGCTGGGACATGGGCTGGAGCTGGGGCTGGTACAGGGGCTGGAGCTGGGGCTGGAACAGGTGCTGCAGCTGGAGCTGGTACAGGTGCAGGAGCTGGGCCTGGTACAGGAGCTGTGACTGGTGCAGGAGCTGGGCACTTTGCTTTAGTGTTATGTTGACACGTAGCTTAGGTCTTCTTTGGAATCGCTCCTGACAGAGTGGACACTTGAACTGGTCACTTTTCTCACAGTTTTTGTTGATTACAGGCCTTGCAGAAGTTGTGTCCACATGAGGTGGTGACTGAGTCAGAGATCAAATTTAGACAGAAGGAGACCTCAAACTTCTGTACATACTGGAGACTGTTAAGGTTTCCATAGCTGGAAACAGAGACAGGCACATATTAGAGACAGGCTTGTGGCTGTTATTGACTTGATTTCAATGCACTCCTGGTCTGAATGAATAGTCCAAAGTCCGACTGCTTGTATCGACACATCAGAAGATTGGAACAGATCCATGTTCACAACTCTGACAGTAAACATTGATGTGGCAAACAGTAAAAAAAAACTAAAAAACAGGAGATATAACGAAAATATATGTACATTAATTTGTAGTTTGATGTCATTTGTAGATCTAGAGTGTGAATCAAAGCACTCTCCTCCCCTTCTCCTTGTCTCTTCCTTCATTCTCCCTCTTTCTCCACCTATCTCTACCTCTACTCAAGTTGTATTTGTCACATGCACAAGTACAGTGAAATGCTTAACTTGCAAGCCCTACCCAACAGTGCAGTATTCAATATGGAAATAGTCTCTCCTTACTTGAGTGTGTATACATTATGCTCTTCTTAGAGTGAATCTGACAATGTGCATAGGAATGGAATAGTCAGTTGAATTGTGTGGAGTTACTCGAAGAGCTGGTATGAGTCACTAAATATTAACTTCACCACTGTTCTGAAAATGACCCTACCCAAGTCAAAGTACAGCATTATCCTGATAAATGTAAAGTTTAGGGAATGTAAAACATTATTTTAAAAAACAGTACCAGTCAAAAGTTAGGACACACCTACTCAGGTTTTTCTTTATTTTTACTATTTTCCACATTGCAGAATAATAGTGAAGAAACCAAAACTATGAAATAACACATATGGAATCATGTAGTAACCCAAAAAGTGTTAAACAAATCAAAATATATTTTAGATTTTAAATTCTTCAAAGTAGCCACCCTTTGCCTTGATGGCAGCTTTACACAGTCATGGCATTCTCTCAACCAGCTTCACCTGGAATGCTTTCCAAAAGTCTTGAAGGAGTTCCCACATATGCTGGGCACTTGTTGGCACCATTTCCTTAACTCTGCGGTCCAACTCATCCCAAACCATCTCAATTAGGTTGAGGTCGGGTGATTGTGGAGTCCAGGTTATCTGATGCATCACTCCATCACTCTCCTTCTTTGTCAAATAGCCCTTACACATCCTGGAGGTGTGTTTTGGGTCATTGTCCTCTTGAAAAATAAATAATAGTCCCACTAAGCACAAACCAGATGGGATGAATTATCGCTGCAGAATGCTGTGGTAGCCATGCTAGTAAAGTGTGCCTTGAATTCTAAATAAATCACAGACAGTGTCACCAGCAAAGCACTTCCACACCATCACACCTCCTCCTCCATGCTTCACGGTGGGAATCACACATGCGGAGATTATCCATTCACCTACTCTGCGTCTCACAAAGACACGGCGGTTGGAACCAAAAATCTGGAAATTAGACTCATCAGACCAAAGGACAGATTTCCACCGGTCTAATGTTCATTGCTCGTGTTTCTTGGCCCAAGCAAGTCTATTCTTCTTATTGGTGTCCTTTGAAAGTGGTTTCTTTGCAGCAATTTGACCATGAAGGCCAGATTCACGCAGTCTCCTCTGAAAAGTTGATGTTGAGATGTGTCTGTTACTTGAACTCTGTGAAGCATTTATTTGGGCTGCACTTTCTGAGGCTGTTAACCTCTCTGGGATAAGTGGGACGCTAGCATCCCAACTGGCCAACATTCAGTGAAAATGCAGAGCGCCAAATTCAAATAAATTACTATAGAATGCAACTTTCATGAAATCACACATGCAATACACCAAATTAAAGCTACACTTGTTTTGAATCCAGCCAACATGTCAGATTTCAAAAAGGCTTTACGGCAAAAGCAAACGATGCTATTATCTGAGGATAGCACCCCAGCAAACAAACACAGACAATCATATTTCAACCCTCCAGGCACGACACAAAACGCAGAAATAAAGATATAATTCATGCCTTAACTTTGACGAGCTTCTTCTGTTGGCACTCCAATATGTCCCATAAACATCACAAATGGTCCTTGTGTTCGATTAATTCCGTCGATATATATCCAAAATGTCCATTTATTTGGCGCGTTTGATCCAGAAAAACACTGGTTCCAACTCCAATTTAAGACGGGATATACTGCGTTCAATACCGGAGGAAAACAATGTGTAGCGAGCTTTCAGGTCACGCGCCTCTAACCAAGATTACACTTCCCTCTACCCTCGTTCTGAACAGTGCTACTTCTTCATTTCTCAAAGGAAAAACCTCAACCAATTTCTAAAGACTGTTGACATCCAGTGGAAGCGATAGGAATTGCAAGAAAGACGCTTAGAAATCTAGATTCCCAATAAAAACCTATTGAAAAGAGAATGACCTCAAAAAAAATAATTCGGAATGGTTTGTCTTCGGGGTTTCGCCTGCCAAATAAGTTATGTTATATTCACAGACATGATTCAAACAGTTTTAGAAACGTCAGTGTTTTCTATCCAAATCTACTAATAATATGGATATCTTCTGGGCCTGAGTAGCATGCAGTTTAATTTGGGCACACTTTTCATCCAAAATTCCGAATGCTGTTCCCTACCCTAGAGAAGTTAACTCTAATTAATTAATCCTCTGCAGCAGAGGTAACTCTGGGTCTTTCCTTTCCTGTGGCGGTCCTCATGAGAGCCGTTTCATCATAGCAATTGATGGTTTTTCGACTGCACTTGAAGAAACTTTCAAAGTTCTTGAAATTTTCCAGATTGATTGACCGTCATGTCTTAAAGTAATGATGGACATTCGTTTCTCTTTGCTAATTTGAGCTGTTCTTGCCATAATATGGACTTGGTCTTTTACCAAATAGAGCTATATTCTGTATACCACCCCTACCATGTCACAACACAACTGATTGGCTCAAACACATTAACAAGGATTAACTTTTAACAAGGCACATCTGTTAATTGAAATACATTCTGGTTGACTACTTCATGAAGCTGGTTAAGAGTGTGCAAAGCTGTCCCTTTTTTGGTTACTACATGATTCCATATGTGTTATTTCATAGTTTTGATTTCTTCCCTATTATTCTACAATGTAGAAAATAGTCAAAATAAAGAAAAACCCTGGAATGAGTAACTGTGACCAAAATGTTGATTGGTACTGTATATACAGTGCATTCAGAAATTAGTCAGACCCCTTCACGTTTTCCTAATTTTGTTATGTTATAGCCTTATTCTAAAATGGATTAAATAAATAAAAATCCTCGTTAATTTACACACAATACCCCATAATGACAAAGCAAAAACAGGTTTTCAGAAATGTTTGCATAAAAAAATAGTTTTTCTTATTTTGCAATGGTTCCTTAAATACAGACACTGGGCGACAGGAAGCAAGTACAGGGTGAGGATTTAATAATAAATAGACATGAAACTAAACAAGAACAGCGTCTGGACAAGAGAAACAAAACAACATCAATGCAGACACGGGAATGAAACTGAAGAAGTGACAGATATAGGGGAGGCAATAAATTACGTGATGGAGACCAGTTGAGTCTGATAAATCACTGGTGCGCGTAACGATAGTGACAAGTGTGCGTAATGATGAGCAGCCTGGTGGCCTCGAGTACCAGCGAGGCAGAGTGGGAGCAGACGTGACATATTTACAGAAGTATTCAGACACTTGGATATTAGACTCGAAATTGAGCTCAGGTGCATTCTTTTTCCATTGATCATCCTTGATTGGAGTCCACCTGTGGTAAATTAAATTGTTTGGACATGATTTGGAAAGGCACACACCTGTCTATATCAGGTCACACAGTTGACAGTGCATGTCAGAGCAAAAACCAAGCCATGAGGTCGAAGGAATTGTCCGTAGTGCTCCGAGACAGGATTGTGCAGAGGGACAGATCTGGGGAAGGGTACCAAAACATTTCTGCAGCATTGAAGGTCCCCAAGAACAAAGTGGCCTCCATCATTCTTAAATTGAAGAAGTTTGGAACCACCAAGACTCTTCCTAGAGCTGGCCACCTGGCCAAACTGAGCAATAGGGGGAGAAGGGCCTTGATCATGGAGGTGACCAAGAACCCTATGGTCATTCTGACAGAGCTCCAGAGTTACTCTGTGGAGATGCAAGAACCTTCCAGAAGGACAACCATCTCTGCAGCCCTCCACCAATCAGGTCTTTGTGGTAGAATGGCCAGACGAAAGCCACTTCTCAGTAAAAGGCACATGACAGCCCACTTGGAGTTTGCCAAAAGGCACCTAAAGGACTCTCAGACCATAAGAAACAAGATTATCTCGTTCACTACGGTGAAGCATGGTGGTGGCAGCATCATGCTGTGGGGATGTTTTTCAGCGGCAGGGACTGGGGTACTAGTCAGGATCAAGGGAAAGATGAACAGAGCAAAGTACAGAGAGAACCTTGATGAAAACCTGCTCGAGAGCGCTCAGGACCTCAGACTGGAGTAAAGGTTCACCTTCCAACATGACAATGACCCTAAGCACACAGCCAAGTCAACATAGGAGTGGCTTCGGGAGAAGTCTCTGAATGTCCTTGAGTGGCCCAGCCAAAGCCTGAACATGAACCCGATCGACATCTCTGGAGAGACCTGAAAATAGCTGTGTAGCAACGCTCCCCATCCAACCTGACAGAGCTTGAGAGGATCTGCAAAGAAGAATGGGAGAAACTTCCCAAAATACAGGTCTTACAATCTTGTAGAGTCATATCAAATAAGACCCAAGGCTGTAATTGCTGCCAAAAGTGCTTTAAAAAAGTACTGAGTAAAGAGTCTGAATAATTATGAAAATGTGAAAATGTCTAAAAAACGATTTTTGCTTTGTCATTATGGGGTATTGTGTGTAGATTGATGAGGGGGAAAAAACAATTTAATCAATTTTAGAATAATGCTGTAACGTAACAAAATGTGGAAAAAGTGAAGGGGTCTGAATACTTTCCGAATGCATTTATCAATAATTATTTTGTCAACTTTTTTTCCCTGAATGATAAAACTGATTCCTGAACTAGTACTTCCCAAACTTGTGGTGCTCTGGTACAAAATGCGCAAGGAGGCCAGCGGAAACGCAGCCTCGACGTGGGCCTTTCTCACCTTTAAAACTCAATGCAAGCCATTGACATGACTTGCACATGCGTGTTTCTACCTTATACTGCCAGCTAATGGACGCCAAAAGGCACAGAGCTTCGATGCCTTTCATGTGTCAATACCGTAAAACTTCTATTAATAGCACTGCATTTATTTGCTTAAATCACTAAAACAACAGGCACTTATTAGAGACATGCTTCTATTTGAGCCAGGTGTCTATTTACTTAATGCAGACAACTTTTGCTCATTTGCATAGTTAATTGTTTAATTCCAGCATTTACTTCCAGCATTTGAATCAGTATCTTAATTTCCTGCACTAATGTGTTATCATTTACACATTGTGTCATGTTTATTTTGTCAGTATGGCTCTATTTAAATAAATTAAATGTTCCTTGACAGAATCATTATTCTCCTCTGACTGTGCATAATTTTGGCAGCTATTACTATCACAACTAGAGTGTGATCGGCTGATGTCTGGGGGTTTGTTGACTGTTTTTGTTCTTGCCGGTTAGCGAACAGTTCTCAACTGTTAGCAGCCAATGGCTAGCAGTTTCTTACTGCCGATAAAAACAGAAGATTGACATCATTTAAAAAAATCATTACTGAGTTATTTAATGTAACAAATCAAACATTAAACATCAACAATTAATGATTATTCTTGGTAACCTCGTAAACAATTCATTGAAACCCAGCATTTATTTGAAACAGGCGTTTATTTGCTGAACTTTTTGCTGTCGCCCGGCTATTAAAAGGGACTAAAAGGGGCTATTTGAGGCTGTGTTTAATTGTAGTTTTACGGTATGTCCCATTCATTTTCATTGCACTCATATAATAAATGCGCATGCATATTGGTGTGAAAGAAGTAAAGGGATAGAGTTCAGCCCTGCCTATAGACGCCATACGTCATCTGCTGCCTTTTGGCGCTTACTTTACGTTCATTTTACTGCTCGATAAATGTAAGCTGATCGGGATGGCTAACGTGTTGCATCTCAAACAGTTTTCAAAGTGGGATTTTCTCGTGAAAATTGTGGTGATAGGGGATGGAAGACGAATACCTGAGTTTAGGAACCTACATCAAAAGGGATTTAAAATAGCACAACAATTTATGTCTGAGTGTTATCAACGGAAAGACTGGCTCTGTGGCTGCGCTGCTAGCAGCCGACTCTACTGAGGGCCGTGCCAACCAGATGGAACTCAACCTCCAGGCTGGTGCAGACCATCTACCTTTACCAATGCGCCGTTCCGGATTATGAGGGACAATCCGGATGACTGGGATGGTGAAACCCTGGCCATGGCCTCCGGAGTTGATCTTTGGCTGTCAAAGGCATCCACCTGCTTTTTGCTCAAGGCCTGTGATGGAATTTTCTATGAAATTGATCATGCACTCTTCATGCACTCGTGTTCATGCACTCGTGTTCTGCAGAATAAAGAAAGTGATGGATTGCCGTTTTAAATAGAACCATGAGGAAACCTGTAGGGAACGTTATGATGAAGTACTGAAATTCCCACAGAAGAACATTGTTTAACGTTTTTGGAACAATTTGAGAACATCACTTCAAATAAAAGCATGAGTAAACCTGTATGATCGTTTTTTTGTCAAGTTCCTTAAATGTGCTGAGAATGTTCCAAAGCCAAGCAACTATCCATTTTTTTATTATGTTTTTATTTTCACATACACCAGGTGCAGTAAAATGTGTGGTTTTACAAGGTCAGACATAACAGTATGGTGCCTCTTGAGCAAATTAGGGTTAGGTGCCTTGCTCAAGGGAACATTGGCCGATTTTTCACCTTGTCGGCTTGGATATTCAAACCAGCAACCTTTGGGTTACTGGCCCAACGCTCTAACCGCTAGGTTACCTGCCGGTACTGCACCCTTCCCAGAACGTTGTGGGAAGGTTGTGGGAAGGTTGTATGCAAAATAACTATAAGACAACAAAGCTCTCACCAACCTCTAAGAAACATATGGTTCTCAGAATGTTATGTGCTAGCTGGGACGTCATTTAAATGTCTCATCTCCTATGGAAGGAACGCACATGCAGGAGGACGATGATTGGATGATTGACTGAGTTTTACTTTCTCTGAATCATATTGCGTCCTCCTCCTCCTCCTCCTACATCCATGCTGCTGATTCCACTAATGGAAAAGAACAAAGTGCACCCACGCACAGACTCACGTGCGCACACACACACACACACAAACTCCTGTGAATCATGCTGTAAAGTGTTGAGTCACACACCCATGCTTCTGCTTGGGAGTAAAGTCATACTCTAATTAAGTGTTTATCTCTTCGCCATAGTGCTAAGTTAAACACAGACGGTAACGCTAAGTATGGGTTTGAGCTATTATAGAATAGATATACATCAGATAGAAGAGGGAAGGAGGTCAGTAGCTCAAATACACCTATTATAGTATAGATATAAACTAGATAGAAGGGAAGAGGAGTGAGGTCACCTAGCAGCCCCCACACTGACATCATCAGATCTGAGTGACACTAAACCCTCTTAGGTAATGGATTCCATGAATGATAACTTCCTCCTCTCTCCTCTCGTCCCTTCTTCCCTCTTCTCCTCTCCTCCCGTCCGTCCCTCCCTCTGTTCTCCGATGATGTCTGTAACTGTAGATGACTCAGACACACTCCTCCTTCCCCTCTCCCTTCCGCCATCCCCCAATACCCTCCTCTTCTGAAAAGATGGCCAGCTTCCCCTCTCCCTCCCTCCTTCCCTGTTACTCCCCTTCCCTTCTGAAAGAAAAGTAAAGCAACGTGAAGCTGCAGGCTGTACTTGCCATTAACAGATGTACTGTAGGATCAGGTTTCCCATTAGGATCTGAGAATCAAAAGCAACCCTGGATCTGTTGGGTACAGAACATTATACAGGATATCATTGTACAACCACCAGCTGACACCTGAAACCTGAACTGGGATCAGGTCTTACAGTAAATAACCTGACATCACTTGTTCTGCAACATGTTACAGCTGACTCAGAGTCAGTGTGAAGAACAACATGAGTGAAAGTCAAAGGCTTCACTAACAGGTGTTTCTCCCTCTTTAGTTTTCACCGCTAGGGCAGTTAGAGTAAGAGGCTTTTGGTATTGTCATTAAAGAAAACAGGAGATAATAATATAACGTTTCCATGTCAACGGCCTGTCCTTATCTTCCTCCTTCTTCATTGGTTTATTTTACTAATATTTTTATTTATTTAACCTTTATTTAACAAGGCAAGTCAGTTAAGAACAAATTCTCAGCCAAATACATAAAAGCAGATACAAAACGGAAGCTATTTTCCTCCCATGATGCAGCTGGGCTGGTGACTATAATCAGGAGTTTGGCCTACATTCAATGGGAAGTGTATGTTTGTGTGTGTGTGTGTGTGTGTGTGTGTGTGTGTGTGTGTGTGTTGCAGCTGTGACCCTGGTGCGCTAGTGGGACGAGGTCATTGCATCCTGTAGCATTTCCTCATTAATTTTCCTTCTATTCTGCTTCTCTCTCTCTCACACACACACACACACACACACACACACACACACACACACACACACACACACACACACACACACACACACACACACACACACACACACACACACACACACACACACACACACAGCAGGCCTTGGTCCGGATGTGAGCATTACACACACAGATAAAGGGGTCTGTAATGCCCTAATGCTCTGTTCACTGGGGCTGGCTGCGGTCCAGAGGGAGTGTGTGTGTGTGTGTGTGTGTGTGTGTGTGTGTGTGTGTGTGTGTGTGTGTGTGTGTGTGTGTGTGTGTGTGTGTGTGCATTGCCCTACCTTCTGCATATTTTCACAGTAGTGTTGTATTTCCAGTGTAACAGGCAAACAGCAGCTGTTGATAGACTGCCAGATTGAGCTCTTGGCATATACACTGACCCTTCTGCACACGTGTTGTACTAACCAAGTATTAATTGGCTTTACAGAATAAAAACACTTTATCCAAACTTATGATATAACACAATGCAACAGCTCTGAGACTGAGCTACATGTCTCCATCAACAGACTGTGGTGACAAAACAAACACACATATTACACGCCCACACTCAGAAACACTCAATAGAAGCCATGTGAAACATTGGTGTTCAGCCAGAGAGGACAGTACTACTACTAATTTAGCATAGTTGCCAATGACGATGGAATGTACAGTACGATAATGCTGCTATTTCATTGCAGCTATCTCAAGAAACCTTCAGAAAATACCTCATACCAAACACACACACACACACACACACACACACACACACACACACACACACACACACACACACACACACACACACACACACACACACACACACACACATACACACAGCCATCTAACATGTTACCTAAAATGCTACAGCTGAGAGCTAGCAGCAAAAGCATTAGGATACGGTATAAGGTATTCACATGTGTATTACATAAGCACAGCACAAGGTCAAACACACATACACATACAGACACACACACACCACACAAAATGCAAGGTCTCTCCGTTGCTTCACATTTGATCAGTTTCTCTTCTATTAGGCTAAAGTGGAAGACTTCCATTAGTGTGTGGGTTGTTGTGCTCCTCTGTGCCAGCCAAGGATGTGAATTTGATGGTGTGTGTGTGTGTGTGTGTCCGCGTGCGCATGTGTGTGAGTGTGTGCATTTGTGTGTACATCTGTGTGTGACTGAATCACAATAAATCTGGATTAAAGAGGGGGGGGGGGGGGGGGGGGGGGGGGGGTCCATATCTGTTCCGGAATGGAATCATGGTTGGAAAGATTGGGGGAGATGTCCAATTTCAAAATTCTCTCCAGAGTTCAACCCAATATAAACAGTTACAGCTCAATGATGTAACACAGGACAAAATGATGTAACACTGGACAAAATGATGTAACACAGGACCCAACAGGAGGATCCCTTTGAGACATATTTTCCTCTACATCTGGCAGAGTGAGATGAACGTGTGAACATTCCAGAGCTATAACGGATACTGTGCATTGTCACTAGCACATCCTGACTCCCTTACTGTCTGTCGGGTGTGAAAATATGTGCAGAGACTGCCAACACCAATACAGAAACACTGCTGTATCTTACATCATATCATGACAAAGCATTTCATTTATAGAGTCCTTTCCTTCTGGAAGAGAGTGGGGAATTCCTGAATCCATAAGTGAAGTGAGTCAGTCAGAAAATTCTCAATGGTCACAGTACAGAAAGTTCTGCTCTGATCTGTAAAGCCACAATAACAACAGGGTGTGTCTCTTGGACGTGGTGGTAGATATGTGACATTGAGTCAGCTTTTTGGTTGAATGATTTCTCTCCCCCCTCTCTCCTCTCTCTTTCTCTCTCTCTCTCTCCTCTCTGTCTCTCTCTCTCTCTGCCGGGCCGGGGGCTCCCATTTGATATATTGATTTCAGTTTTTTTGCTCGGAGGACAAAAATGGCCAGTGCAGCAGAAATGTGCTTCCCCTTGGCTACTTCCTGTCTGTGTCTGTGGGAATGTTAGTGGTCGAGTGTTTGCAGCAGTCTCTGAGTCTTCTAAAAGGGGTTTCAGGACGACATTTAAAAACATTAAACACAAAAACAACTGGTGCTTTTCTAATAGCACAGATCAGAGCAGAACTTTCTTTGTGGTGACAGTTTAAGTGTTATACTCTCTTACAGAATGACTTTGGACAATATAAATATTGCCTGGTACCAGATATGTGCTTTCAGACAAATATCATTGGCCTAGTACACACCCTCAGGTACAAGAGATGTATAACACATTTGACTCAACGTGTTATGGTAGCCTACAACAGGTATTATTTTATGAGTTTATCTGCACACTTTTTTTTTACACAAGTATTGTGAACATACATATCATTATTCAAACTAGTGGAAGTCTACTTGGTATATTTGGAATGTCACTTTTGAGAGGAAAAGCAATGGCAGGAAATGCAGTGACAGGAAATGCAGTGACAGCTGTCAACCTTTGCTTAACCATGTTTACAGTGTATTCCACCATGTTTGGGTAATTCTTGTACAGAACGGTTCAATCTGGATCACTGTACTTACTGTAGGGAGGATCGGGAACCGTATGTTGCATGAAGTGTCTCAGAGTAGCATTGCTGATCTAGGATCAGCCCCCCCCCCATCCATTTAATGGTATTCAATATGAGCTAAAATGATAACTGATTCTAGATCAGCAGTCCTACTCTGAGACGCTACCTATATGGCAGCAGCTCTGTAGCCTAGTAGTGCAAGGAAAATATAAACACTGTACACCAAATCACTGACAGAAATGAGAATGAAATCGACCAAAAATGATATCTTGATGATAATACATTAGTAATGCATTAGTACTAATTAACCACCTAATAATATTGTTATCATTTCATTACAGTAGTGTTAGTAATAACCCTATTGTCTCAATAATCATCCTTATTCATTACAGTATAGCCCAACAGTAGTTTTCAGCAAGCAGTCATTCACTTGTCCCCCAATTTCTCACTCGCGAGTCGTGCACACATTCGTTCATGGTGATGCTGGACTCGTGCAACACTCGGGATAAAGCTTGACGTAGGCTCGACATTTTCCCCATTCATTCATACTCACGAGGCACCGATGAACACCAACTGACACTAACTAGATCAGAGATTGATGTTTTAATATCGATTATTATCGTCTGACATTGAACACCATAGAACGTTCCAGATGAAGTATGGGTTGCCATTGATGTTGAAATGAAATCATTTTATTAAAGGATGGGATTTGATACTACTGCACTGTTGGAGCTATGAACACAAGCATTTCGCTACACCCGCAATAACATCTGCTAAATATGTGTATGTGACCAATAACATTTTATTTAATTTTATTTGAAGAGATTAACCTAGTCTACACAACAATGTGTAGAAAGCAGGGGTGACAGCCTACACAATATCATCACAACGATGAATCAATAAATCATCTAAATGAAATGGTCCTTAGTTGGAGGATAGGGCCGTCTCCTTTAACTGTTCAACCGTCAGCTCCATGTACACCGGTTCATTCAAGCCGGGTTCTCTTCCCGAGTAACCAGCCATCATTCAAACCAAGGAAAATGACCGGCATTGTTAACTTGTTGGGAAATGGGTTATCATCCCAGAAAAAAACAACAACAACCAAACAACCAAATGAAAATGAACCATGTCAAGCGTTTTGAAACACACCATTATGAAAGTATCATGGTTTATGGTCCATTGTGTGTGGGAATGCACACCGATGGTGCAAAAATGACGCTAGGCTGTAGCTTACAGCAAATCCGATGATTGATTATTGATTATTTGATAATGACAAAGTTCCACAAGCAACACTACAGCCAAACACATTCGCCCACAATACAATATATATCACCAACATTATTATAACATCAAAACGAATGACTGAAGACAGAAACGAAAAGATGACTTGGTGACTTACCCTGGGTTCTGTGTAGGCTATGAGTCAGCGAAGCGAGAGAGATGACCTGTGTCTGTGCGTAAGAGAAAGTGTTCACTTCTATCACAAAACTTTATTAAAATGTGATTTCTATTCGATGTACACGCATACAATCTTGCTGCAAATTACTCTTCCTCAGTCAGCTCCTCTATCCAGAATGTAGTTGGTTTAGGATGTTGTTAGCTATAGACCGCTGTCTTGTAATGTACTTTATTGTATAGCCTAAATATATAAAAGCGATTACAAAAGCAATTCTTATGTTGAAATTCTATTGGCTAGTGTGGATAAGTGCGTTGTTTTTTGGTCCAGGCAAGTTCGATGCGTCCGTCAGGTTGTAAGTAGGATAAGCTACACAGTCTTGCCGGATCGTGGATGGAAACGCCTTTTCCTACTGGTATTCTGGCAGCAGCACAAACGATGATGTTACTTTGTATGCTAATAAGGAAACCTTCAAAAATAAAAGCCCACATTTCAAAACATTGCAATGTGGATAACTCATTCAAATTATATTGCATGTTAATTAATGGCCACGTTTATTGTGCCAACAAGTGAATGCAATATATAATTTGAGAAAACAAATAAAAAAAATATGGTTTTAAAAACATGTTTTAAGACCAATAATGAAAAAATGGAATGTTGACACTGGTATGTTGAGAAAATGGGACTGTAGAGAGAGAACTGTTCTACCTGTATCAGCTAAAGTGGGTGGAGAATACTTAGTGGGGTCTAACTAACCAAATATGTGTCGTTTTAGAGGGGGACTGTGTCATACATACCCAGCAGCACTTCCTTCTTCCCCACTCCAGAGCCTCCAATGCAATACAAAAGTCATATACTTTACATGGGATACATATTGGCTTGTAGAGAGAAAGCTTTTCTACCTGTTTCAGCTAAAGTGGGGTAGAAAATACTCAGTAGGGTCTCTACTCTCTACTATCCAAATATGGTTGGTTTTGGAGGGGGACTGTGTTATACACGTATGTATTTAGTCATGCATGTTATATTAATTGCAAAACAATAAATGCATGTACTGTTGTTCTGTTGAATATCAGTTGTAAAGACTAAACACTCTTTTGTTGTTGCTTACTTTGTTCTCCCAGCGTGAAATAAAATGTAAACAAAGACACAATGTACACAATGATGAACTGGCATACCTGTTAAAGACCTAGATTAACCTAATGGTGATGGTATTAGACTAACCTTTACACATTGAAATCAGCCTAAGGCCAGCCTTGACATGTGCCAAAAAAATGCATTAAGTCAATCGCTTGGCCTGACAAATAAAATGTGTTTGTGGTAGTATCCTAGGAAAATCATGTTGCTATAGGTTTACATCACCCCAATTATGCATAGCTTTCCAATGATTTTCTTAAACACACTTTGATCGCAATCAATTCAAAGGTTTGCCTTTTGGACTGATTCATAGATCATTGCTCATCTCTCCAAATTGCAATTTGTGGGAAATACAAGTGATTACTCCTTGGCCTTTGTCTTATTAAAATCTTCAATGTTTAGCATTCCACTAACAAAGACAAAAGATTTGACGTTATTTTCAAGCAAATGATTACAAAGGGAGAAGCACCACACATGCAATGAAATGTGCAGCAGTACTCAGTAGACAAACAATTTACACCAGCACTCCAGATATTCTTGTATTTTATGTTACTTGTGTAAGGTCAAAGGTCACCACTGTAATTCAAAACCCTGTATCCCCATTTCGCTTTATTGATCTTCCAGCCGTTTTCAATGAGAGGTTGACCTACAGATTGAGCTCAGTAATCTGTCATTCAGGAATAAATGCCAAGAAAGGACACTATAGGGCCCAGTTTATATTTGACTCTTTTAAGATTAAGACTTTCTCTATAGAAGACCCAAACATTGAGGCCACCGCAACAGTTATACACTTACCAGACAGTTTATTAGGTAACGCACCCCATTCACGAAAATGGATCACTCCTACGGACAGTGAGTCACCGGGCGTGGTTTGCTATATAAAGCAGGCTGACAGGCATCGAGGCCAGTTCAAAAAAATAAAATAACATTTTATTGGTCACATACACGTGATTAGCAGATGTTATTGTGGGTGTAGCAAAATGATTGTGCTTCTAGCTCTGACAGTGCAGTAAAATCTAACAACTAATATCTAACACATTACCGTTAGGACCGACGCTGGGAGTGGGAAGCAAGTACGTGGAGTCAAACATTTAATCAGGAACAGACATAAAACAAGACAGGAACAGCATCAGCACGGGCGCTGGACAAGCCGACTCGGCGTGAAACCCCGACGAACCGGCAGAGGCATGAAACCCCGACGAACCGGCAGAGGCGTGAAACCCCGACGAACCGGCAGAGGCGTGAGAGCCTGGTGAGCTGGCTGAGGCATAGGAGCCTGACGATCCGGCTGAGGCATGAAGGCCTGTCGATCCCGCTGAGGCGTGGGAGCCCAAAGATCCGGCGGAGGTGTAGCAGCCTGACGAGCCGGCTGAGCGTAAAATCCTGTCCCACGTCAGCTGAGTACTGACGTGGGATGGGCACCTTCCGAGCCAAGAAACCTCTCGAGCCAGCTAGGACGTAACAGCCCAACGAGCTGGCTTAGGCACCCCCAGTTCCATTAGGCACCCCCAGTTCCATCCATATATATCAGTTGAAGTCGGAAGTTTACATACACATAGGTTGGAGTCATTGAAACTCATTTTTCAACCACTTAAAAATGTCTTGTTAACAAACTATAGTTTTTGCAAGTCGGTTAGGACATCTACTTTGTGTACGACACAAGTAATTTTTCCAACAATTGTTTACAGACATATTATTTCACTTACAATTCACTGGATCACAAATCCAGTGGGTCAGAAGTTTACATACACTAAGTTGACTGTGGCTTTAAACAGCTTGGAAAACTCCAGAAAATGATGTAATGACTTTAGAAGCTTCTGATAGGCTAATTGACATCATTTGAGTCAATTGGAGGTGTACCTGTGGATGTACTTCAAGGCCTACCTTCAAATTCAGCTCATCTTTGCTTGACATCATGGGAAAATCAAAATAAATCATCCAAAACCTCAGAAAAAAATGGTAGACCTCCACAAGTCTGGTTCATCCTTGGGGGCAATTTCCAAATGCCTGAAGGTACCATGTTCATCTGTGCAAACAATAGTACCCAAGTATAAACACCATAGGACCATGCAGGCGTCATACCGCTCAGGAAGGAGACGCGTTCCGTCTCCTAGAGATGAACGTATTTTATTTGCGAAATGTGCAAATAAATCCCAGAACAACAGCAAAGGACCTTGTGAAGATGCTGGAGGAAACAGGTACAAAAGTATCTATATCCACATTAAAACGAGTCCTATATCGACATAACCTGAAAGGCCTCTCAGCAAGGAAAAAGCCACTGCTCCAAAACCACCATAAAAAAGCCAGACTACGGTTTGCAACTGCACATGGGGACAAAGATCATACTTTTTGGAGAAATGTCCTCTGGTCTGATGAAACAAAAATAGAACTGTTTGGCCATAATGACCATCGCTATGTTTGGAGGAAAAAGGGGGAAGCTTTTACCAGGAGGGACTGGAGCACTTCACAAAATAGATGGCATCATGAGGTAGGAAAATTATGTGGATATATTGAAGCAACATCGCAAGACATCAGTCAGGAAGTTAAAGCTTGGTCGCAAATCGGTCTTCCAAATGGACAATGACCCCAAGCATACTTCCAAAGTTGTGGCAAAATGGCTTAAGGACAACAAAGTCAAGGTATTGGAGTGGCCATCACAAAGCCCTGACCTCAGTCCTATATAACATTTGTGGGCAGAACTGAAAAAGCGTGTGTGAGCAAGGAGGCCTACCAGATCTGTCAGGAGGAATGGACCAAAATTCACCCAACTTATTGTGGGAAGCTTGTGGAAGGATACCCAAAACATTTGACCCAAGTTAAACAATTTAAAGGCAATGCTACCAAATACTAATTGAATGTATGTAAACGTCTGACCCACTGGGAATGTGATGAAATAAATAAAAGCTGAAATAAATCATTCTCTCTACCATTATTCTGGCATTTCACATTCTTAAAATAAAGTGGTGATTCTAACTGACCTAAAACAGGGATTTTATCTCAGGAATTGTGAAAAACTGAGTTTAAATGTATTTGGTTAAGGTGTATGTAAACTTCTGACTTCAACTGTATATATAAATATATATACGGTAGTATATATATATATATATATATATATATATATATATATATATATATATATATATATATATATATATATATACAGTACCAGTCAACAGTTTGGATACGCCTACTAATTCAATTTTTTTTTGTTTTTTTTACTATTTTATACGTTGTAGAATAATATTGAAGACATCAAAACTATGAAATAACACATATGGAATCATGTAGTAACCAAAAAAGTGTTAAACAAATCAAAATATGTTTAATATTTGAGATTCTTCAAATAGCCACCCTTTGCCTTGATGACAGCTTTGCACACTCTTGGCATTCTCTGAACCAGCTTCACCTGGAATGCTTTTCCAACAGTCTTGAAGGAGTTCCCACATATGCTGAGCACTAGTTGGCTGCTTTTCCTTCACTCTGCGGCCCGATTCATCACAAACCATCTAAATTTGGTTGAGGTTGGGGGATTGTGGAGGCCAGGTCATCTGATGCAGCACTCCATCACTTTCCTTCTTGTTAAAATAGACTTACACAGCCTGAAGGTGTGATAGGTCATTGTCCTGTTGAAAAACAAATGATTGTCCCACTAAGCCCAAACCAGATGGGATGGCGTATCACTGTAGAATGTTGTGGTAGCTGTTCTGGTTAACTACACTAGGGTAGGGGGCAGCATTTGGAATTTGGGATAAAAAGCGTGCCCAAAATAAACTGCCTGCTACTCAGCCGTAAAAGCTAGAATATGCATATAATTAGTGGATTTGGATAGGAAACACTCTGAAGTTTCTAAAACTGTTTGAATGATGTCTGTGAGTATAACAGAACTCATATGGCAGGCAAAAACCTGAGAAAAAATCCAACCAGGAAGTGGGAAATCTGAGGTTTGTAGCTTTTCAACTCTTTTCCTATCGAATACACAGTGTCTATGGGATCCTATTGCACTTCTTAAGGCTTCCACTAGATGTCAACTGTCTTTAGAACCTTGTTTGATGCTTCTACTGTGAAGTGGGGGTGAATGAGAGGGGATTGAGTCAGAGGTCTGCCAGAGAACCACGAGCTGGCCAAGCGTGTTCACGTGATAGTTAGCTTGCATTCCATTGCATTTCTGAAGACAACGGAATTCTCCGGTTGGAACATTATTGAAGATTTATGTTAAAAACATCCTAAAGATTGATTCTATACATCGTTTGACATGTTTCTACGGACTGTAACGGAACTTTTTGACTTTTCATCTGCACCTAGTGATCGCGCGTCATGAATTTGGATTACTGGGCTTAACAGCGAACAAAAAGGAGGTGTTTGGACATAAATGATGGACATTATCGAACAAACAAACATTTATTGTGGAACTGGGATTCCTGGGAGTGCATTCTAATGAAGATCATCAAAGGTAAGTGAATATTTCTAATGCTATTTCTGACTTCTGTTGACTACACAACATGGCAGATATCTGTTTGGACTGTTTTGGTTTCTGAGATTATTGCATGGTGTGCTTTTTTCCGTAAAGTTATTTTGAAATCTGACACAGCGGTTGCACTGTGGCTGGATTTAGAACAAGCGTATCTTTAAAATGATTTAAAATACTTGTATGTTTGAGGAATTTTAATTATGGGACTTCTGTTGTTTTGAATTTGGTGCCCTGCAGTTTCACTGGCTGTTGACGAGGTGGGACGCTACCGTCCCACATACCCTAGTGAGGTTAAGTGTGCCTTGAATTCTAAATAAATCACAGACAGTGTCACCAGCAAAGCACCCCACCCCCTAACACCCCTCCCCCATGCTTCAGGGTGGGAAATACACAAGCGGATATCATATTTTTGATGTCTCAATATTATTCTACAATGTAGAAAATAGTAAGAAATAAAGAAAAACCCTTGAATGAGTAGGTGTTCTAAAACTTTTGACAGGTAGTGTACAGTCGTGGCCAAAAGTTTTGAGAATGACACAAATATTTATTTTCACAAAGTCTGCTGCCTCAGTTTGTATGATGTCAATTTGCATATACTCCAGAATGTTATGAAGAGTGATCAGATGAATTGCAACTAATTGCAAAATCCCTATTTGCCATGCAAATTAACTGAATCACCCCAAAACATTTCCACTGCATTTCAGCCCTGCCACAAAAGGACCAGCTGACATCATGTCAGTGAATCTCTTCGTTAACACAGGTGTGAGTGTTGACAAGGACAAGGCTGGAGATCACTCTGTCATGCTGATTGAGTTCGAATAACAGACTGGAAGCTTCAAAAGGAGGGTGGTGCTTGGAATCATTGTTCTTCCTTTTTCAACCATGGTTGCCTGCAAGGAAACACGTGCCGTCATCATTGCTTTGCACAAAAAGGGCTTCACAGGCAATGCTATTGCTGCCAGTAAGATTGCACCTAAATTAACCATTTATCGGATCATCAAGAACTTCAAGGAGAGCTGTTCAATACTTGTGAAGAAGGCTTCAGGGCGCACAAGAAAGTCCAGCAAGTGCCAGGACCGTCTCCTAAAGTTGATTCAGCTGCGGGATCGGGGCACCACCAGTACAGAGCTTGCTCAGGAATGGCAGCAGGCAGGTGTGAGTGCATCTCCATGCAAAGTGAGGCAAAGACTTTTGGAGGATGGCCTGGTGTCAAGAAGGGCAGCAAGAAGCCACTTCTCACCAGGAAAAACATCAGGGACAGACTGATATTCTGCAAAAGGTACAGGGATTGGACTGCTGAGGACTGGGGTAAAGTAATTTTCTCTGATGAATCCACTTTCCGATTGTTTGGGGCATCCGGAAAAAAGCTTGTCCGGAGAAGACAAGGTGAATGCTACCATCAGCCCTGTGTCATGCCAACAGTAAAGCATCCTGAGACCATTTATGTGTGGGGTTGCTTCTCAATCAAGGGAGTGGGCTCACTCACAATTTTGCCTAAGAACACAGCCATGAATAAAGAATGGTACCAACACATCCTCCGAGAGCAACTTCTCCCAAACATCCAGGAACAGTTTGGTTACAAACAATGCCTTTTCCAGCATGATGGAGCACTTTTCCATAAGACAAAAGTGATAACTCAGTGGCTCGGGGAACAAAACATCGATATTTTGGGTCCATGGCCAGGAAACTCCGGAGACCTTAATCCCATTGAGAACTTGTGGTCAATCCTCAAGAGGCGGGTGGACAAACAAAAACCCACAAATTCTGACAAACTCCAAGCATTGATTATGCAAGAATGGGTTGCCATCAGTCAGGATGTGGCCCAGAAGTTAATTGACAGCATGCCAGGGCGGATTGCAGAGGTCTTGAAAAAGAAGGGTCAACACTGCAAATATTGACTCTTTGCATCAACTTCATGTAATTGTCAATACAAGCTTTTGACACTTGTGAAATGCTTGTAATTATACTGCAGTATTCCATAGTAACATCTGACAAAAATATCTAAAGACACTGAAGCAGTAAACTTTTTGGAAATTCATATTTGTGTCATTCTCATAACTTTTGGCCACGACTGTATATAAAGTGTAATATTGTGATGCAAACTCAAAATGTAACACATTTCAGCTTTATATCTGACATGGTACAGGTCTCTTCTTAATTTAAGGCCATAACCATGTGTGAGGTGTATGCTTTTGTTTCAAAGTAGATTTGTTTAAGACTACCAAGAAACACTCGGTGTGACCCTGATATAGCCCACTGCAGTAAAAGGTTAATGTCATCTAACCTGTGTTAGGTTAGATTACTCGTTGGATATTACTGCATTGTCGGAACCAGAAGCACAAGCATTTCGCTACACTCGCATTACCATCTGCTAACCATGTGTATGTGACAAATAAAATTTGATTTGATTTTGATTTGAAGACATTACTTGTGAAGGTAGACAGGCCAGCAGTGAGCTGTTTACCCAAGAGCTTGAATCTATCCGGCATATATAACATACACCTCTCTGAATTATCTAGTGTTATAGAATTTTCCGATAATTACTCATTTGTGTAATCGTACACATTACATGGCAAGCTCTGTTATATTGACTGCACTCATGTATCCCAACCAAGTGTGGGCTTTACTTTAGAGAAGGTCCACGAGTTCCCGAAGCATGCTGTGTTCTATCTGGTATCATACGAAAAGAAACACAGTGAAAAAGTACTACATTCTCTTCAGAAAGACAGAAGTAGCTGTGCTCTGACAAATGCACAAAGAATGACTCATCTGTGTCTAAACTTCTAATTCCAAAGACAACCAAAACGATTCCATCTCCACTTACTAAAGAGGATTATAAAATATTAAGCAACGACAACAAGTGGTTCATCGACCAAATAATTAAAGTGTACAAATACATTTTGAAGTCACATGTGAAGGAACAATTTGTGTCACCTGCGTCTTTTGCAAGTCAACAATTACAGAGTCTGTTTAGTGACAGCGAAAAGGTTATGCCAAATGTGCCTGGCATGGCCCAAAACTGCTGGTCATGTAATAGTGCCTGTGATCTTAAAGTCACATTGGACAGTTAGAGCCAAAGATATGCAACATATGCCAGCGGTAATACCATTACATCAAATGTAACAATTATGGATTCCTTAAGCCAGTATGAAAGAGAATTAGAGGATACACTGATTCCACTTCCACTACCTTTTTTTCTCTTGATATTCCCAAAGTGTAGCATGTCTTTGCAGAGGGACTCTTATTTTGAAAAGATACATTTCGCGATCGTGGTGGCATCATAATTTCCTGCTGCTAGGAAAACGGCAATCCCCCCTTCTTCTCTCTTTCAATTTAAGGGCTTTATTGGCATGGGAAACATATGTTAACATTGTCAAAGCAAGTGAAGTACATAATAAACAAAAGTGAAATAAACAATAAAAAATGAACAGAAAATATGACACTATCGCTATCCTCTCTCGGTTTTCGTCCCGGTCACACACGCTGTCTGGGTCCTAACTAGTTACCATGAACACAAAGTCATAACCCCCGCCTATTTCTACCATTTATCTTCTTAAAATCAGATTTTAAACCTAACCCTAACCTCAAACTTAAATTTAACCACACTGCTAACCTTATTCCTAACCCCTAACCTTAAATTATCAGCCAATTTAGACATTGTGGCTGTGGTAACTAGTGGAAGCCGTCTGATTATGTTGCTTTGCAGACACTTGCGCACACACATTTTTCCAAGCTGATGTCACCGCGCTATCCGGTTTGCAAATCCTACCTCGTTCTCCCTCACTCCCTCCCTCCTTCCCCTACACAATTCCCATCCAACTCTTTTTCTACTATCTTCTCCGATGTAACAATCAGTGTGCCATCGGAAGCGCGAGATGCCAGAAAAAGCGCTAGGGAGATGGCATGGAATTCTCTAGACTGCGGAATAGGTTTGTTTATCACAGTTAAAAAACATCAGAATTACAATTTTCCCTCAACTTTGATGCAGTTGTAGCCAAACTTGAAGGCCTGCTGTTATTCACCAGCCACTTCCGCCTAATACGTGATTATCCTGGTGATGAGGTTAGCCTACTATAGGCTTTATTACAAGTAGACTCCGAAATATGACATAGATGCAGAAAGTATACAGCACAGCGAGTCAATTTCCACAACAACTAATAGGGTTGAAGCCCAGGCTCAACTTCTCCAATGTTTTGGTCACCTGGCTACAAAGAAAACCTGTGCAGATACTGTGTGTGACTGTGAGAGCGAAGTCTTGCATCTTGCTCATCTCAATATCTGTGGTGCTTCTCGTGGCAACGCTATTTAGCTAAGTCCACCTTTAAACTGTCATCTTGTAGCTATCCTAGACCCAGGCTATGTGGGTGGGATGTGGTGGGTTGAGTATTATGGGAGAAGCAGAGGAGTGAGATGGCAGGAACAGAGATGGAGAGAGAAGGGACAGCTGTTTTTGACTAGTGGGAACAGAGAATGGAATGCCCTCCTTTATTTAAAAGTGTAACTTTAGACGCAGACATGCCACACTTTCACAGGGGTGTTTAATGGAGGTAGAGGTGTGTGTGTGTGTGTGTGTGTGTGTGTGTGTGTGTGTGTGTGTGTGTGTGTGTGTGTGTGTGTGTGTGTGTGTGTGTGTGTGTGTGTGTGTGTGTGTGTGTGTGTGTGTGTCGAAGAGGGCATGTCGCCATATCTGAGTATGCCCTGATCTGTTTAAAAGCAGCATTAGTACTTTAAGAACCAGAAAGTGTGAGAAATGAACAACGGCTGCATCCCAAATGGCACCCTATTCTCTGTATACAGTAGTGCACTTACGTTTGACCCTATTCCTCATGTCTTTACCTCCAAACTCCTTATGGTATTGAATATCATCGGATATCCTAATATGAAATGTGAATACACACCGCCGACATGTTTTATGTGAAAGGACTTGTGTGTGTGTTAGGATGGATGAAACTAGACAAGCAGAATTACTCTGCTATGCACGGATAATCTTTATTGTATTATTCAAAATGATAATTATGAAGTACAAGCTTGACTCCACAAGACCAATTACTTTATAATTACATATCGCCATGACAATAATATCGGATGTGACATAATAAAAATAGGTAGCTATAAAAGCATAGATTGATTATTTTTATAAGTTGGAATCATTATACCAAAGTGCAAAGTTTTGTAAGAGAATGATGGTTTCTGCTGTTTGTGCTGTCGTTCTGTTACCAAACTTTGCATCTGCACTGTTCAACTACGTTATAGGCCCATGGATTTCTTCATCATATTTGACAGTTGGTTTCAAGAATAACACTTGTATATTGTTTTTGACAAATGCAAATCATCTTCCTGTTCTATATTTGCATACATCTAACAGGAAAAGGCTGATTGGTGGTCCCTTGTTGCTGAAGCAGATACAGCACAATAGCCAAACAGCAAACAGAACAAAGAAATACAGTTGAAGTCGGAAGTTTACATACACTTAGGTTGGAGTCATTTAAACTCGTTTGTCAACCATTCCACAAATGTATTGTTAACAAACTATAGTTTTGGCAAGTCGGTTAGGACTTCTACTTTGTGCATGACACAAGTAATTTTTTCAACAATTGTTTACAGACAGATTATTTCACTTATAATTCACTGTATCAAAATTCCAGTGGGTCAGAAGTTAACATTCACTAAGTTGACTGTGCCTTTAAACAGCGTGGAAAATTCCAGAAAAAGATGTCATGGCTTTAGAAGACTCTGAAAGGCTAAATGACATAATTTGAGTCAATTGAAGGTGTATCTGTGGATGTCTTTCAAGGCCTACCTTCAAACTCAGTGCCTCTTTGCTTGACATCATGGGAAAATCAAAAGTAATTAGCCAAGATCTCAGAAAATGTTTTGTAGACCTCCACAAGTCTGGTTCATCCTTGGGAGCAATTTCCAAACGCCTGAAGGTACCACGTTCATCTGTACAAACAATAGTACACAAGTATAAACACGATGGGACCACGATTAACAGCAAAGGACCTTGTGAAGATGCTGGAGGAAACAGGTTCAAAAGTATCTATATCCACAGTAAATCGAGTCCTATATCAACATAACCTGAAAGGCCGCTCAACAAGGAAGAAGTCACTGCTCCAAAACTGCCATAAAAAAGCCAGACTACGGTTTGCAACTGCACATGGGGACAAATATCGTACTATTTGGAGAAATGTCCTCTGATCTGATGAAACAAAAATAGAACTGTTTGGCCATAATGACCATCGTTATGTTCGGAGGAAAAAGAGGGACGCTTGCAAGCCGAAGAACACCATCCCAACCTTGAAGCACGGGGGTAGCAGCATCATTTTGTGGTGGTGCTTTGCTGCAGGAGGGACTGGTGCACTTCACAAAATAGATGGCATCATGAGGTAGGAAAACTATGTGGATATATTGAAGCAACATCTCAAGACATCAGTCAGGAAGTTAAAGCTTGGTCGCAAATGGGTCTTCCAAATGGACAATGACCCTAAGCATACTTCCAAAGTTATGGCAAAATGGCTGAAGAACAACAAAGTCCAGGTATTGGAGTGGCCATCACAAAGCCCTGACCTCAGTCCTATAGAAAATGTGTGTGCAGAACTGAAAAAGCATGTGCGAGCAAGGAGGCCTACAAACCTGACTCAGTTACACCAGCTCTGTCAGGAGGAATGGGCCAAATTTCACCCAACTAATTGTGGGAAGCTTGTGGAAGGATTCCCAAAACATTTGTCTCAAGTTAAACAATTTAAAGGCAATGCTACCAAATACTAATTGAGTGTATGTAAACTTCTGACCCACTGGGAATGTGATGAAAGAAATAAAAGCTGAAATAAATAATTCTGTCTACTATTATTCTGACATTTCACATTCTTAATATACAGTGGTGATCCTAACTGACCTAAGACAGGAAATGTTTACTAGGATTAAATCTCAGGAATTGTGAAAAACTGAGTTTAAATGTATTTGGCTAAGGTGTATGTAAACTTCCTACTTGAACTGTATATAATATAGAAAGTATCTGTGTTTTCTCTGTGACTTTGCAATGGATAATGAGTATGTTTTTTACAGATCTTGTTCCATACTCTTTAATTAAATAAAGTGTTAGCCAGCGTTTGAATAGCACAGTAACCCAAAAGTAATTACTATTAAGTATTATAGATAAACGCAGACTCTTTGGTGTTGGAATATTCCTGCAGTGGTTTTATGTAATGTTCCCAAGAGATTCTGACTGGATCCTGGATTGTGTTTTTACGTGTTTGTCACATATATTAATATTTGATCGTGTTTGTTTGACAAACAGCATGTGTCCTGCCATGTTCATGTGTACGTTTGCGTGTGTGTGTGTGTGCTAGTGTGTGTTATTCAGAAGTGTGTGTGTGTGTGTGTGCTATTCAGAAGTGTGTGTGTGTGTGTGTGTGTGTCTATGTGTGTGCTAGTGTGTGCTATTCAGAAGTGTACGTGTGCGTGTGTGTGCACGCGCGTGTGTGTGTGAGTTTATGCACATGCACAGATATGTGTGTGTGGTGTGTGTACATACTCGCGTGTGAATCCATATGTGTTTGTGAGTGTGTTTGCATGATGCAAATGTGTGTGTTTTTAAGTGCATTTGGAGTGCTGTGTTGGCTTTCCCTGTTTGGTCTGGATTGTGTTTACAGGGACTGCCATGGCCCTGGGCACACACTAGGAAACAAGGCCCTGTCTGTCTTTGTGTGTGTGTGTTTCTGTCTTTGTGTGTGTGTCTTTGTGTGTGTCTGTGTGTGTGTGTGTGTGTGTGTGTGTGTGTGTGTGTGTGTGTGTGTGTGTGTGTGTGTGTGTGTGTCTGTCTTTGTGTGTGTGTGTGTATTATGTGTGAGAGAGCATATTTGTTTTGCATAGTGCGATGGGTGTCCGTTTGTCTGTGTGTGTGTGTGTTTGTGTGTTCACACCCAGGAGAAAGTCTAATAGGGAAGTTCTCATTTCCCATCACAAGATCAACTCATTTAGGTAGAAGAAGACGAACACACACACACACACACACACACACACACACACACACACACACACACACACACACACACACACACACACACACACACACACACACACACACACACACACACACACACACACACACACACACACACACACAACTCTTCTAAAACAACCCTCCCTTAGGAGCCATGCTTATCAAGGCCATTTGAGAACACAGGAAGGGAAAGAAAGGAAGAAATATTAGATACAAAGATAAAACTAAATGATTAGTAAGAGAGATAGAGGAGAGAAATATATTTTTAAATGATAAAGACAAAGATTTACTGTCGTAGATACAAAAGTAGCTTTGTTATTTTGGATTTTGAGAGCTACTGTACAATACAGCCTAAACACATTTCTGCTAGTTATCTGATGGAGAGAGAGAGACAGGGAGAAGGAGAAGGACAGAGAGAGAGAGACAGGGAGAAGGAGAATAACAGAGAGAGAGACAGGGAGGAGAAGGACAGAGAGAGAGACAGGGAGATGGAGAAGGACAGAGAGAGAGACAGGGAGAAGGAGAAGGACAGAGAGAGAGACAGGGAGAAGGAGAAGGACAGAGAGAGAGCGTCTGTGTGTGTCCTCTCCCTGGCCACTGGCTGTGATGTCGCTGAAAGGAACGCTTGTTGTGGGGAGGAGTCGACAGAAAAGACAAAAAGTGAAAATGCGGAGTCATTCTGCCTCTCTCTCCTTTTAACTCTTGCTCTTTCTCTCGTTTTAAACCACTCTCTTTTTTTTCTGTCTGACACTGATCTGACAGCACTGATTAGAGACTGGATAGTCCTGTGTGTGTGTGTGTGTGTGTGTGTGTGTGTGTGTGTGTGTGTGTGTGTGTGTGTGTGTGTGTGTGTGTGTGTGTGTGTGTGTGTGTGTGTGTGTGTGTGTGTGTGTGCGTCCGTGTGCACGTGCGTGTGTCTAAGTACAGGCTGGCCAACACACATCGCTAAGTACTAATTGGACGTCAATAACAAGCATGAGGAAGTAAAGAACTTTAATATTGACATCTAGTTAGTACTTAGAGATCTGTGTTCCAGTGCAGTGGCAGGAAAGGCAACCCTGCTCCTGGATTGCCTTCTGAGGTACTTCAGCTTTTTGAGTTGACCTTTTTTGCTTAAAACCCTGGGAGACCATGTTCAGTAGGTGGAATTTATCCAGCCTTTTTTCAGAGAGAATGTGTTATTCAGAATACACAGCTAGAAAACGTAGCAAAACGTTTTAACCAACTGATGGGACCCTGAGTTTCTCACAGCCATGCTTCAACACCAATTTGTGTTCTCCCCAGTGCTATGTGACAGTCGACGAGGCCAGGTCAAAGGGCACCCTATTCCCTTTATAGTGCAGTACTTCTGACCTGGGGCTCTCAGGGCTCTGGTCAAAAGTAGTGCACTATATAGAAAATAGTGTGCCACACAGAACCGGCCTAAGACCCGAGTGGGGCACTAACGACAACACTAATTAGTATCCATTACCAGAAGCTCGTTAATTATGCCCCTCCCCCGGGCGCTGTGACTGGAAGCCATGCTGTAATTACAGACCCGATTAAGCAGCTACCAGGCCCTGGCAATTGCAGTACAGAACCCCTGCTGAGTTACAGCGTTTACCTCATTAATCTGTATCCAAAATGGTTGCAGTTTCAGTGTGGTGCAGGTGGAGGGAGAAGATCCAAAATGGCTGCATTCAGTGTGGCACAGGTGGAGGGAAAATATCCAAAATGGTTGCAGTTTCAGTGTGGTGCAGGTGGAGGGAGAAGATCCAAAATGGCTGCATTCAGTGTGGCACAGGTGGAGGGAAAATATCCAAAATGGTTGCAGTTTCAGTGTGGTGCAGGTGGAGGGAGAAGATCCAAAATGGTTGCAGTTTCAGTGTGGGTCAGGGAGAAGAACAGTAATGGCTGGTTGCAAAACTAGAGCGGGTTAAATTAATGTTCTGTTTCTCTGTGATCCGTTTTATTGACATTGTAACAATTTACAAAAACAATTAAGAGGTTGTTACAGTAGGCCCACAGTATGTTTTTTGACTTTGAAATGGCTGCATCAAGTTGATTCAAGGTCATGTAGACTAAAGGAAAGCAATTGCAATTTCAAGAACTGAAGTGACTATTTGGACAAAGATGTTTTCCACAGAACATGATAACAGAGAATTAAGATAAACCAAAAGAAAGGGCCTTGGCCTCTGTATTGCTCTGTGCTTAAAGCACCATCTGCCTCAGATCTAGCTCTTTAGTGTGTGTGTGTGTGTGCAGAGAGAGAGAAAGAGACAGAGAGAGTGTGTAAAACACACACACACACACTTTGAGTTTAGATTTTGACATTCTGTAAGGTTCTGCAGTTACCAAGCAGCATGTCCCTGAGTCATTAACAAACTGTCAAAGAATCCTTCCATTTTTACACTTTGTCCCAAATGGCTTCCTATTCCCTATGGGCAAGGGTACTCCAGGGTGCCTTTTGGGACGCAAACAGTGACTACACATTGTCATCTTCTTGTCATCCTGAAATGCCAATATGTGTCAGATATGGGTTCAAATACTATTTTAAATATTTTAAATACTTTCAGTGTTTGGTCTAGCATGCCTGGAGTGCCAGCTGAACAGGATTAGCAGTTTGGGGACTATTGTATTGGTCAATTAAACCAGGCAAGCTCAATCAAGTACATATAAAGTATTTGAAGTTTCCTAAATAGTATTTGGACCCAGGTCTGATATGAGTAAAGCCAATAGAAGGCGTATAGAATAATAGGGATTTTGATAACAATACAAAGCATACAAAATCATTTGTCTTCCTTCACACGCAATACCCTTTTCAAAATCTCTCTAAAATGTCAAAGTAATACTCCTCAGGCTGACGTGTGTGTTTGTGTGTCTTACCCACCCACTTCTCTGCCATCTCTGGTTGCCTGGACACCAGTGTAAAAGCCTGGCACAGGTTTCCCAAACCCATTTGGTGAGCTCGCAGCAGAGGGGTAAGACACACACGCACACGCACACGCACACGCACACGCACACGCACACACACACACACACACACACACACACACACACACACACACACACACACACACACACACACACACACACACACACACACACACACACTGCTTAGCAACGTTTAGACTAACATACGGACTGTGGGCGAGCTGCAGAGGGGGAGCAGGTACTAGGGCCATTACAGTCCCAGCAGGGTATGTTTGTGTGTGTGTGTTTGGTATGTTATACACTGTGTTCCTGTTAGATTTTAGAGCAGGTTATGGAGATCTAATGGTAGGAAAAGGAGAGAGTGTATGAGGGTTTAATGATCTGATGGAGCTCAGGTTCAAGCCAACATCAATATGGAAGGGACTGTTCGGAAAGGTGTGTGTGTGTGTTTGTCTCTTTCTATGTGTTTGAGCAAACAGAAGCATTTTTGAGCTTGCGTCTATGCAAATGTTTGTGTGTTTGAATATGTGTGTGAATATAGACTGAGTGCACATAACATTAAGAACATCTGCTCTTTCCATGACATAGACTGACCAGGTGAATCCAGGTGAAAGCTATGATCCCTTATTGATGTCACTTCTTAAATCCACTTCAATCAGTATAAATTTAGGGTAGGAGACAGGTTAAAGAAGAATTTTCAAGGCTTGAGATAATTTAGACATGCCATGTAGAGGGTGAATGGGCAATACAAAAGATTTAAGTGCCTTTGAACAGGGTATGGTAGTAGGTGCCAGGCGCACCGGATTGAGTGTGTCAAGAACTGCAACGCTGCTGGGTTTTTCACGCTCAACAGTTTCCCTTGTGTATCAAGAATGATCCACCACCAAAAGGACATCCAGCCAACTTGAAACAACTGTGGGAAGCATTGGAGTCAACATGGGCCAGGATTACTGTGGAACTCTTTCCACACTTTCTATAGTCCATGCCCTGACACATTGAGGGTGTTCTGAGGACAAAAGGGGTGCAAATGTTTTGTACACTCAGTGTATGTGTGTGCCCATGCAAAATGTGTGTGTGTGTGCATGCATGCGTGTGTGTGTGTGTATGCACTATACACACTCCCAGTGAGTCTTTGAGTATAACTCTGAGTGTAATTACTGTGATACTTGCCAAGTCAGAGAGACAATTTACATTTGCCTTATAATGATTTTCATTTTCTCATAGATTCCAAACTGCAAAGTACCTCCCCTCACACAAAAAAAACACAGTTTTTCACATGTGAAATCACATGCATGTATGTATGTATGTATGTATGTATGTATGTATGTATGTATGTATGTATGTATGTATGTATGTATGTATGTATGTATGTATGTATGTATGTATGTATGTATGTATGTCACATATCAGTTTGTAAATAACGTAATACATTTAATTAAGCCATATACAAACATGGTCTCATTTTTGCTTTTTTGAGTAAGGCAGCTCCAAAATGCAGGTGTTTCAGCCTAGCTCAGTGCTTTCTGTGGTGGTGGGACAGACAGCAGAAAATACGGAGCGTAGGGGTTGGTTATCTAGTTGCCCCGTGATTGGCTCAGTGTTCTGTCACTCATGGGGACACTACGGCACCGCAAAATCTACGGGGAGAGCTCGAACATTCAAACCCCTTCAGTGCTGCCATAGAGTTACATTAGAAGTGCCCATCCAAGAAGGCTCAAGGTCATTGGTCACAGATAAAATGAGATCAAATCACGTTATATCTACAGTAGCTTTGATTGGACTGATCATGTCAACATCATACTTTCTAAATCTTAGCTATCAAGCTGGAATAGCAGTCATCATTATGAATCAAGTGGACAGTCTACTTGCAAATCCTTTTCAATCCTTGTCATATGAAGAGAAATTATAGATAAAATGTGTCTGTGCTCATCGGCAATTAGACTGGAGTATTTCTCCTGTCTTATCCGGTGTCCTGTGTGAATTTAAGTATGCTCTCTCTAATTCTCTCTTTCTCTCTTTCTTTCTCTCTCTCGCAGGACCTGAGCCCTAGGACCATGCCTCAGGACTACCTGGCATGATGACTCCTTGCTGTCCCCAGTCCACCTGGCTGTGCTGCTGCTCCAGTTTCAACTGTTCTGCCTGCAGCTATGGAACCCTGACCTGTTCACCGGACGTGCTACCTGTCCCAGACCTGCTGTTTTCAACTCTCTAGAGACAGCAGGAGTGGTAGAGATACTCTCAAAATCAGCTATGAAAAGCCAACTGACATTTACTCCTGAGGTGCTGACCTGTTGCACCCTCGACAACTACTGTGATTATTATTATTTGACCATGATGGTCATTTATGAACATCTTGGCCATGTTCTGTTATAATCTCCACCCGGCACAGCTAGAAGAGGACTGGCCACCCCTCATAGCCTGGTTCCGCTCTAGGTTTCTTCCTAGGTTTTGGCCTTTCTAGGGAGTTTTTCCTAGCCACCGTGCTTCTACACCTGCATTGCTTGCTGTTTGGGGTTTTAGGCTGGGTTTCTGTACAGCACTTTGATATATCAGCTGATGTAAGAAGGGCTATATAAACTAATTTGATTTGATTTTGATTTGACTTAAACATTACACAACAAGTTGGAAATCGCAAATTCAACAATGAGCTGTTTGGAAGGAATACGTGGCTGACTTCAAGCGTCGCAAAGCAATCACTAGCCTGCTATTCAGAGGAGTGGGTGTGTGTGGTCCAAGTCTGGGTTTAAGGGTCTCTTTTCCAAGGTTAAAAGGATAAAAATTCAACACAATGAGCTAGGAAAGGTTGAATACATTGGCCATGCTGTCAATCCAGCATGACTTCTGCCTCGTTCAAAACCACTGGGAAATTGGAACTGGGAAATCTCAGACTTCTGTGAGTTCAAGACAACTGGGAACTCTGAAAAAAACGAGATCCTGCTGGGAAAAACAACAACATTTTGAACGGTCATCCAACTCAGAATTCCAAGTCGAGAACTTGGGGCTCTTTCTAGAGCTCCGACCTGAAGATCACTGGTCATGATTCAAACTTGTTTTTGTTCAGAGTTCCCAGTTGTCTGGAAAGCACCATAAATCAAGAGAATGACAGACTTTGATGACAAAGTTTGATGATCAAATTTGCCCACAAGAAGTACCGCCACGCCACTTCCTGTTCATGTGAGCACAGCACAACAAGGTGAGTCCATGTATTCTATGCTGCTGCATAAATGATGTAATATGCTAGGGAGGTGTGTATACTGTAGCTAAGAACATAATACTAGGTGTATGTTGTGTAGTAAGCTGTTAGTAGCCCATGTGCCTAATATTTGGTCCCTTTCCCCCTCATCATTTAGCCTACTGTTCTGACTTGGTGGTGCACATGTAGCCTATAGCCTGTTTTCGAGAAATGTAATCATTGTAAAAAATTTTGGTCAGTTTGCCCCATCAAGATTTACATGCTAAAATCGCCACTGTATGTATGTGATTACTGAAGAGTAACCCACAACCATCGAATATACTCCCTTCCTCTCCCGAGTTCTCCTACCAAAGAGACAGACTGTATATGGTTGTCTACTGCAGTCATTGTAAATTGTGTGTGTGCTGTTTCCACCGTGGTTGGAGGATCTCACTTCCCTAAACAAAGGAGACGTTTCTTTACACAGATGTGTTAGTCATATCACTAATCTTGCAAGTACACAAGGTCTACTAAGAGGAGGCTTTCATCATCTCATTTATCCCTTCAAAAAGTGATTGCATGTACTCGGTTCTTCTAAATCAAGCCTTGTGAAATGCACAGTATGATATGTACTGTACATAATGTCACCTCCCTCAGACCAGATGCATGGTGGGAACTGAGAGAGAGAGCGAGAGAGAGAGAGAGAGCAAGAGAGAGAGAGAGAGGGAGAGAGTAGAGAAAGAAAGAAAAATGAAAATGAGAGAAAAGCAATAAAATGTGTTTTAGAGAGACCCTTAGAAAAAACAACATGAACAAATAACGTGAAGAATGTCACATGTTAAAGAAAGAAATGAAAAATGCACATTTAATTTTTTCACAAGTCAGACACAGGGTTACATTTCTCGCATGAAATAGCCTTAATTTCTTAGAACAAGAATAAACTGACGAGTTTCAGAAGAAAGGTATTTGTTTCTGGCCATTTTGAGCCTGTAATCGAACCCACAAATGCTGATGCTCCAGATACTCAACTAGTCTAAAGAAGGCCATTTGTATTGCTTCTTTAATCAGCAAAAACGTTTTCAGCTGTGCTAACATAATTTCAAAAGTTTTTTCTAATGATCAATTAGCCTTTCAAAATGATAAACTTGGATTAGCAAATACAACGCACCATTGAAACACAGGAGTGATGGTTGCTCTGTACGCCAATGTAGATATTACATTAAAAATCAGCCGTTTCCAGCTACAATAGTAATTTACAACATTTATTTCTGATAAATTTTATGTTAATTTAATGGACATTTCTAAGTGACCCCAACATTTTGAACAGTAGGAGTGGCCATATCCCTTGAGTAAACAACCAGTGGAGGCTGCTGAGGGGAGGACGGCTCACAATAATGTCTGGAACGGAGCAAATGGAATGGCATCAAAAACATGGAAGCCATATGTTTGATGTATTTGATACCATTGTACTGATTCTGCTGCAGCCATTACCATGAGCCCATCCTCCCCAATTAAGATGCCACCAACCTCCTGTGGTTGTAGATATGTGCAAAGCAGGTGACTGACAATCATAGTGATGGGGGTTTCAACAGGTTTGGTGCCATTACTGCTATTTCCAGGTGAGGGTGCTGTTGTCCACTGAGGTGCAATACCGTACACGCTATCTGTCGGTGGTCGTCATATCCAGGGTGGGAAGGGTGTCCTAGTACACACACACACCCCTCACGCATGCACACACACACACACACACACACACACACACACACACACACACACACACACACACACACACACACACACACACACACACACACACACACACACACACACACACACACACACACACACACACACACACACACACACACACAGGCTTGGTTGACTATAATAAAAGATACACACACTCTCTGTCTGTCTGTCTGTCTGTCTGTCTGTCTGTCTGTCTGTATGTCTGTCTGTCTGTCTGTCTGTCTGTCTGTCTGTCTGTCTGTCTGTCTGTCTGTCTGTCTGTCTGTCTGTCTGTCTGTCTCTCTCTCTCTCTCTCTCTCTGTCAAATTCAAATTCAAATTCAAGCTGCTTTATTGGCATGAAAAACATTGTGTCAATATTGCCAAAGCAACAATGTATACAATATACATTGAAATAAAATCTCTCTCTCTCTTGCTGTTCTGTCTCAATTCTCTCTCTCTCTCTTTCTCTCTCTCTCGCTCTCTCTCTCTCTTTCCGTTCTATCTCAATTCTCTCTCTCTCTTTCCGTTCTGTCTCAATACTCTCTCTCCATTCTGTCTCAATTCTCTCTTTCAAAAAATTCTTAAAAATTCAAGCTGCTTTATTGGCATGAAAAACATTGTGTCAATATTGCCAAAGCAACAATGTATACAATATAAATTGTAATAAAAAATTAAAAAATTAAACTATAACTAACTTATAACTAAATAACGGTCATCTTCACCATTACATCGGTACTACAACTACTATCATCATTACCACCACTACCACCACCACGATCATTAAACTGCTATCATTACCATTACCACCCATACCACTACTATTTGGAATGATAAACAACAATAATAATAGTAATAACAATAACAGTCATAATAAGTAAGTTACTGCTTACTATGCAGATGTTATTATTCAGTGTCCCTCAGGCTATGGCAGGCAAATACATATTTGGCTGCAAGAGGAGCCATTGCTCCTTCGCCCATGAGTATTTTTAGTTTTTCCTCTGGGTTTAATAAGTTAAAATTTGGAATAAATGTAGTCATTTCTGTGAATAATGAATCTCTTGCTGAGGAATATTTATCACAGTAAAGGAGAAAGTGCATCTCTGTTTCTACCTCCCCTGTCGTGCAGTGACCACATACACGCTCCTCTTTGGGTAGCCATGTCTTTTTATGTCTGCCGGTTTCTATTGCCAATCGGTGGTCACTCAGCCTGTACTTGGTAAGGATCTGTCTCTGCTTCGTATCTCTGACAGAGTATCTCTGTCTCTCTCTCTGTCTCTCTCTCTGTCTCTTTCTCTGTCTCTTTCTCTCTCTCTCTCTCTCTCTCTCAATTCAATTCGCTTAATTGGCATGACGTAACAATGTACATATTGCCAAAGCTTATTTTGGCAATTCAAAATCAAAATTGTCAACAGGACAACAGTAACAACAATAACCAAGGGTCAAAATAACCATACATTCAACAATAACAATAAGCATACAGTAGAGTACATGTGTAGCTTGATTGGTCTGTCAGACACTGTCCCTCAACTTATGGCAGGCAGCAATGTAGTGCGCTGCCAACCCACAGCTCTCGGCGTCCTCCCCCAACAGGACGGGTAGCCTATCCTCATCAGAGAGGTCTTTGAAACCTTGGAAAAGGGTTTCAAATTTGGGAAAATGACACTCTCTAATTGTTTTATATTTTTGAAATTTTGTCAGGAAATGCAGCTCCGTCTCAGGTTCTGCTGTTGTGCAGTGGTTGCACAGCCTTTCCTCTACAGGGAGCCAGGTTTTCCTGTGTCTACCCTTCTCAATGGCAAGGCTGTGCTCACTGAGCCTGTACTTCAAGGTTTTTCTAAGGTTTTGATCAGTAACCATGGTCAAATATTTAATATTTAGTGTACTAGATAGCACTGCATTTTGCTTTGTGTTTGTGCTTGTGTTTCCCAATAAGCAATGCAGTTTTGTTTTGACTGTGTTGTAATTTGGTTTATTCTGATTGATTGGATGTTCTGGTCCTGAGGCTTCAGTGTGTTAGTAGAACAGGTTTGTGAACTCAGCCCCAGGACCAGCTGGATGAGGGGACTATTTTCTTTGCTCAGCTCTTGGCATTGCAGGGCTTGGTAATGATATGAGAGGGGGTCACTGTATTTTAGATGTTTCCAAAACTGAATTGCTCTTTTTTTAGTTTTTATTATTAGTGGATATAGGCCTAATTCTGCCCTGCATGCATTGTTTGTAGTTTTCCTCTGGACATGTAGGAGAATCTTACAGAACTCTGCATGCAGGGTTTCAATGGGGTGTTTGTCTCATTTGATGAAATCTTGTTTTGCAAGTGGACCCCACACCTCGCTGCCATAAAGTGCAATTGGTTCAATGACATATTCAATTAGTTTTAGCCAAATTCTAATAGGTATTTCAATTAGAATTTGCTTTTTAATGGCGTAGAATGCCCTGCGTGCTTTCTCTCTCAGTTCATTCACTGCCTCATTAAGGTGTCCAGTTGAGCTTATTTTTAAACCTAAGTAATTGTAGTGTGTACAGTACTCTATATATTTTGTACCAATTGAGAACTTTGGTCTAATTCCCTGAGATCTGGATCTTCTCTGGAAAATCATTATTTTAGTATTTTTGGGGTTTACTGCCAGGGCCCAGGTCTGGCAGTACTGCTCTAGCAGGTCCAGGCTCTGCTGTAGGCCATGTGCTGTGGGTGACAGCAGGCATAGGTCATCTGCGAAGAGTAGGCATTTAACTTCTGAATTGTGGAGACTAACACCAGGGGCTGAGGATTTTTCTAGAAGAGTGGCCAATTCGTTAATGTAAATATTGAAGAGTGCAGGGCTCAGATTGCAACCCTGGCGAAGGCCCCGCCCCTGGTTAAAGAATTCTGTTCTTTTCTTACCAATTTTAATGCTGCACGTATTGCCAGTATACATTGATTTAATTATGTCATATGTTTTACCCCCTACACCACTTTCAATACTTTGTAAAACAGTCCTGTATGCCAAATAGAATCAAATGCTTTTTGGAAGTCGATAAAGCAAGCGTATATTTTGGTATTATTTTGGTGGACATGTTTATCTATCAGGGTGTGTAAGGTGTAAATATGATCAGTTGTGCGATGTTTTGGTATAAATCCAATTTGTCTTTTACTCAAGACATTGTGTGTAATGATTTTCGTCGTCGGATGAAGAGTAGTCATCGGACCAAAGCGCAGCGTGGTAAGTGTTCATGTTATATTTTTATTAAAACAGAACACTAAACAAAAATAACAAAGAGATTGAATGAAAACGAAACAGTCAACACAAAACAGAAAACAACTACCCACAAAACACAGGTGGGAAAAGGATACCTAAGTATGGTTCTCAATCAGAGACAACGATAGACAGATGCCTCTGATTGAGAACCACACCCGGCCAAACACATAGAAATAGAAAACAGAACAAAAACATAGAATGCCCACCCCAACTCACGCCCAGACCAACCAAAATAGAGACATAAAAAGGATCTCTAAGGTCAGGGCGTGACATTGTGCTTATTAAGGAAGTTTAGAACTCTTACATTGATAATACTACAGAAAACCTTCCCCAGGTTACTGTTCACACAAATGCCTCTGTAATTGTTAGGGTCAAATTTGTCTCGATTCTTAAAGATTGGGGTTATGAGTCCTTGATTCCAGATGTCAGGGAAATAACCTACACTCAGGATCAAATTAAACAGTTTTAATATAGCCAATTGAAATTTTGCACTAGTGAGTTTGAGCATCTCATTTAGGATGCCATCAGGTCCGCATGCCTTTTTAAATTTGAGAGCCTGAAGTTTCTTATAGAGCTCCTGGTCAGTAATTGGGGAGTCCAGTGGATTTTGATTGTCCTTTATAGCTTTTTCTAATCCATCCAACTTCTCATGAATTTGGCGTTGTTCTGCGTTTGAGTCAATTTGAACGGTCTTGTAGAGTGTTTTAAAATGGGTTGTCCATATGTCACCATTTTGTATCGCTAATTCCTCTTGTTTCGATTTTTTGAGTTTTTTCCAATTTTGCCAGAAGTTGTTTGTGTTTATGGACCTAACCCTCTCTCTCTCTCTCATACACACACCACCAATAAAACAGATGTTCCTCCAACCTTGCTATAGTTACCTAACCCATACCTACAGTACCGTCTTCCTGCACCCTCTCCCTCTGGGCCTGGGATCTAAAAAGGCCTAAACTGCATGAGCCAGCAGGAGAGTTCAGGAGAGGTCAAGAGAGGTCAGGTTACACCATTATTAATAACTCTCCTCTCCTATTTCACTTTGTAAACTAATATCTGACATGCTCTCTCCCTCTTTAGCTCTCTTTCTTTCTCACATTTCCGCTTTATCATCCCAGCTCTAGTGTGTCAATACCTCTCTCTCTCTCTCTCTCTCTCTCTCTCTCTCTCTCTCTCTCTCTCTCTCTCTCTCTCTCTCTCTCTCTCTCTCTCTCTCTCTCTCTCTCTCTCTCTCTCTCTCTCTCTCTCTCTCTCTCTCTCTCTCTCTCTCTCTCTCTCTCTCTCTCTCTCTCTCTCTCTCTCTCTCTCTCTCTCTCTCTCTCTCTCTCTCTCTCTCTCTCTCTCTCTCCAAGCCCCCTAAATATATATACACTCACTAATATAGTGTTACATGCAGACATGCAACACTAGACAACATATGTCACAGTCAGCCAAAGCTAAAGAAAATGAAAACGTTAGGCTTTCTCTCTCTGTAAACAAATATCTGAAATGCTCTCTCTCTCTTTTTAGCTCTCCCTTTTTCTCACTGTCTCTCACTCTGGCTTCAGCTCTCTCTCTCTCAATTCAATTCAAGGGGCTTTATTGGCATGGGAAACATATGTTAACATTGCCAAAGCAAGTGAAGTAGATAATATACAAAAGTGAAATAAACAATAAAAATGAACAGTCAACATTACACTCACAGAAGTTACATTACAAATGTCATTATGTATATATACAGTGTTGTAACGATGTGCAAATGGTTAATAGTACAAATGGAAAAAATAAATAAACATAAATATGGGCTATATTTACAATGGTGTTTGTTCTTCACTGGTTGCTTTTTTCCTGTGGCAACAGGTCACAAATCTTGCTGCTGTGATGGCACACTGTGGTATTTCACCCAGTAGATATGGGAGTTTATCAAAATCAGGTTTGTTTTTGAATTCTTTGTAGGTCTGTGTAATCTGAGGGAAATATGTGTCTCTAATATGGTCATACATTGGGCAGGAGGTTAGGAAGTGCAGCTCAGTTTCCACCTCATTTTGTGTGCAGTGTGCACATAGCCTGTCTTCTCTTGAGAGCCAGGTCTGCCTTAGGTGGCCTTTCTCAATAGCAAGGCTATGCTCACTGAGTCTGTACACAGTCAAAGCTTTCCTTAAGTTCGAGTCAGTCACAGTGGTCAGGTATTCTGCCACTGTGTACTCTCTGTTTAGGGCCAAATAGCATTCTAGTTTGCTCAGTTTTTTTGTTAATTCTTTCCAACGTGTCAAGTAATTATCTTTTTGTTTTCTCATGATTTGGTTGGATCTAATTGTGTTGCTGTCCTGGGGCTCTGTGGGGTCTGTTTGTGTTTGTGAACAGAGCCCCAGGACCAGCTTGCTTAGGGGACTATTCTCCAGGTTCATTTCTCTGTAGGTGATGGATTTGTTATGGAAGGTTTGGGATCCCCTTCTTTTAGGTGGTTGTAGAATTAATCTTTTCTGGATTTTGATCCCTCTCTCTGTCTCTCTCTCTGTCTCTCTCTCTGTCTCTCTCTCTGTCTCTCTCTCTCTCTGTCTCTCTCTCTCTCTGTCTCTCTCTCTCTGTCTCTCTCTCTCTGTCTCTCTCTGTCTCTGTCTCTCTCTCTCTGTCTCTCTCTCTCTGTCTCTGTCTCTCTCTCTCTCTCTCTCTCTCTCTGTCTCTCTCTCTCTGTCTCTCTCTCTCTGTCTGTCTCTCTCTCTCTGTCTGTCTCTCTCTCTCTGTCTTTCTCTCTCTCTCTCTCTCTCTCTCTCTCTCTCTCTCTCTCTCTCTCTCTCTCTCTCTGTCTCTCTCTGTCTCTCTCTCTCTGTCTCTCTCTCTCTCTCTCTCTCTCTCTCTCTCTCTCTCTCTCTCTCTCTCTCTCTCTCTCTCTGTCTCTCTCTCTCTCTCTCTCTCTCTGTCTCTCTCTCTCTCTCTGTCTCTCTCTCTCTGTCTCTCTCTCTCTCTCTCTCTGTCTCTCTCTCTCTCTCTCTCTCTCTCTCTCTCTCTCTCTCTCTCTCTCTCTCTCTCTCTCTCTCTCTCTCTCTCTCTCTCTCTCTCCCTCTCTCTCTGTCTCTCTCTCTCTCTCTCTCTCTCTCTGTCTCAATTCAATTCAATTCAATTTCAATTCAAGGGGCTTTATTGGCATGGGAAACATGTGTTAACATTGCCAAAGCAAGTGAGGTAGATATTATACAAAAGTGAAATAAACAATACAAATTAACAGTAAACATTACACATACAGAAGTTTCAAAACAATAAAGACATTACAAATGTTATATTATATATATACAGTGTTGTAACAATGTACAAATGGTTAAAGCACACAAGTTAAAATAAATAAGCATAAATATGGGTTGTATTTACAATGGTGTTTGTTCTTCACTGGTTGCCCTTTTCTTGTGGCAACAGGTCACAAATCTTGCTGCTGTGATGGCACACTGTGGAATTTCTCCCAGTAGATATGGGAGTTTATCAAAATTGGATTTGTTTTCAAATTCTTTGTGGATCTGTGTAATCTGAGGGAAATATGTCTCTCTAATATGGTCATACATTGGGCAGGAGGTTAGGAAGTGCAGCTCAGTTTCCACCTCATTTTGTGGGCAGTGTGCACATAGCCTGTCTTCTCTTGAGAGCCATGTCTGCCTACGGCGGCCTTTCTCAATAGCAAGGCTATGCTCACTGAGTCTGTACATAGTCAAAGCTTTCCTTAAGTTTGGGTCAGTCACAGTGGTCAGGTATTCTGCCACTGTGTACTCTCTGTTTAGGGCCAAATAGCATTCTAGTTTGCTCTGTTTTTTTGTTAATTCTTTCCAATGTGTCAAGTAATTATCTTTTTGTTTTCTCATGATTTGGTTGGGTCTAATTGTGCTGTTGTCCTGGGGCTCTGTGGGGTGTGTTTGTGTTTGTGAACAGAGCCCTAGGACCAGCTTGCTTAGGGGACTCTTCTCCAGGTTCATCTCTCTGTAGGTGATGGCTTTGTTATGGAAGGTTTGGGAATCGCTTCCTTTTAGGTGGTTGTAGAATTTAACGGCTCTTTTCTGGATTTTGATAATTAGTGGGTATCGGCCTAATTCTGCTCTGCATGCATTATTTGGTGTTCTACGTTGTACACGGACGATATTTTTGCAGAATTCTGCATGCAGAGTCTCAATTTGGTGTTTGTCCCATTTTGTGAAGTCTTGGTTGGTGAGCGGACCCCAGACCTCACAACCATAAAGGGCAATGGGCTCTATGACTGATTCAAGTATTTTTAGCCAGATCCTAATTGGTATGTTGAAATTTATGTTCCTTTTGATGGCATAGAAGGCCCTTCTTGCCTTGTCTCTCAGATCGTTCACAGCTTTGTGGAAGTTACCTGTGGTGCTGATGTTTAGGCCGAGGTATGTATAGTTTTTTGTGTGCTCTAGGGCAACGGTGTCTAGATGGAATTTGTGGTCCTGGTGACTGGACCTTTTTTGTCTCTCTCTGTCTCTCTCTCTCTCTCTTTCTGTCTTTCACTCTCTGTCTCTCTCTGTCTCTCTCTGTCTCTCTCTGTCTCTCTCTGTCTCTCTCTCTCTCTCTCTCTCTATCTCTCTCTCTCTCTCTCTATCTCTTTGTCTCTCTCTCTCTCTCTTTTAGTACCTTTATTCACTGACAGGTCTGACAGGTTTTTGCAAATGTAATAACAATAGTCGCAAAATGGCCATTAAAATATTTATCTTGTAGTCCATCAAGGGATATTGGGTTATTGATATTCTTAAAATTGTTCATAGGGGATATCACCATAACTATAAATATATGCCCTGTGCTCTGTTCTATAGAATCTGTGCCCTGAATATGTGTCTGTCTGTCTGTCTGTCTGTCTGTCTGTCTGTCTGTCTGTCTGTCTGTCTGTCTGTCTGTCTGTCTGTCTGTCTGTCTGTCTGTCTGTCTGTCTGTCTGTCTGTCTGTCTGTCTGTCTGTCTGTCTGTCTGTCTGTCTGTCTGTCTGTCTGTCTGTCTGTCTGTCTGTCTGTCTGTCTGTGCCTGTCTGCCTGTCTGTCTGTCAGCTAAGGACTGCACTGGCAGGCAACAGTAGGTTGGCTACAGTAGGCAGGCAACAGTAGAAAGGCAACAGTAGGCAGAACACAGTATGCAGGCAACAGTATGTAGGCAACATTTGGCAGGCAACAGTGTAGGCAGGCATCAGTAGGCAGGCAACAATAGGCAGGCAACAGTATCTATTTCAACAGGTTCTATGGCACAGAGTATTAGTATCAGGATATTATCAGGGGTGACAGGTAGCCTAGTGTTTATAGCATTGGGCCAGTTACTGAAAGGTTGCAGGATCGAATCCCTGAACAAGGTAAAAATCTGTTGTTCTGCCCCTGCCGTCATTGTAAATAAGAATTTGTTCTTCACTGTATTGCCTAGTTAAATAAAGGTAAAAATAGAAATAATTACGCATGTTGATGATTATATGACGCTCTCAATATGTCTCTCTCTACAGTACACCTCCATCAACCCAATCTCATAGCTCATCAACCCTCAGAATTCCATGGTGGCCATCTTGTAAATGCTCACACCTTCGGTGTCAGTATTTTAGGCATGGTCAGGGACCTCTACAAAACTTAATATGGGAATGGAATCCTCCCTCTCTCACTCCCTCTCTCTGTCACCCATACTTTCTCCCCTCCCTGACGCTAGGTATGTCTCTCTCTCTTCTCCCTCTTTCCGTAGCCATGGCATCCAACAGGTGGCCCTAAGATAGCCCCTCCCACGTTCCCACCCATTTTCTATTTCTAACCCCCCCAAACCCCTCGTCATTAAGACCCCCCTTCTACTTTCTCTCCCTACTTTTTCAGCGGTCAACTCCCCCTGGGTCTTCAGCCTGCTTCTCTCTCCCTCCAACTCACTCTCGTTATTGGAACCCCTCCCCTCCCTCACCCCACTGGCCAGTAGCGTCTGAGCCCACGTGCCATTTTTTTTAAAGGGGGGATTCAAGACTCCGACCTGCTCTTCTCTGGCCGGCGTCGAAACGAAGTGGACCTTGTTCCTAGGTGTAGTGTTTTGTGTATTTTATGAACAACGTAAAACATATATATTTTTTTTTACGAAACTTTAAACAATTCATCCATTGACGTCCGAGTTGTGGGAGACTTGAGTGTTGGGAACCAACAATAACCTGGAACCATGAAGTGGGGTTGGGTGTTTCTGGGGGCCCTGTTCTCCTTGGGGACCCTCTCCTGGGGGGAGAAGGGTCTGGAGATCCCTGAGTATGATGGGAAAGACCGCGTCCATGATCTCAACGTTAAGAATTACAAATCTGTGATGAAGAAGTACGATGTGATGGTGATCTACTACCATGCACATGTAGAGAATAACAAAAACGCCCAGAAAACCTTTGAGATGGAGGAACTCGCCCTGGAGGTAGGTCCTATAAAGGGAATGAATGGAGGGATGGAGGGTGGGTGGGTGGGTGGATTGAGAGGATGAGTGAGGTAGGGAGGGAACAGTTAAGAGTCTTTGAGATGGAGCTGGCCCTCAAGGTGTGTCCCAAGGAGCATGAACGATCGGAGGGATGAGGGGAATAAGGGTTGTAGAGGCAAAGAGTGGATTGAGGGATGAGAGGATGAGGGAGATGGAGGACATGACCCTGTAGGTGGGTGTTGGGACAGAATGACGAAGCGGAGGGATGAGGGGAAAGGGGTATGGAGGGATGAAGGGTTGAGGGTGGAGGAATGAGGGAGATGCAGGAGATGGTCCCGGAGGTCGAACCTAGAGAGGATGAACCCCGAGGTGCAGAGAAGAAGGTGAAGGGTGGGAGAGTGGATGTAAGGAAGCTGAGGAATGCCAGAATGGAGGGAGGGGCAACAATGAGGGAGAGACACACAGCATCAGTGGAGCTGTAGGTACATCCCAGGAAGCCAGCATCATCAAGCCAGAAGAAATGGAGGGAGAGAGGATGAGAGAGAGGGGAGACAAGATGGCAGGGGAGAAGACTAAATGCTGAGAGAGAAAAAAACACCTTAATAGCTGCGTCGATCAGTCTTTACCAAGTCTATTGTCTGTCCCAAGTCAGTCTAACCTGGTTAGACTTAGCTAGGATATGGAGTGCTCCAAATGAGTGGGCCTCGGTCACGTCATGTTATTGGTTGTTGTTAACAGAGTTGAAGCTGGTCTGGTCTGCATTGCTGAGTCCTAAATACATAGGTTTTTGCTTTGGGCTTCTCTAGGTTATTTGGTCCTGGTTGATGGTGTCCAAGCGGCTTGTGTGTGTATGCAAGTATAGTATGCGGCTACAGTGGACGAACGGCCAAACTGATGAATCGGTAATGGGTCGGAAATAGACTATGACATCATAACAACAACCGATATGTTCTTCTTCACACTGCCCTCCCTACAAGCGCACAGCATACCAGGCTAAACCTGGGGCTGTATGCATCAGTCGTCTCAGAGTTGGAGTGTTGATCTAGGGTCAGTTTTTTAGATCCTAATCAATTACATGGACACGAGGGACCTGGGGCTGTATCTATCAATCTTCAGAGTAGGATTGCTGATCTAGGATCAGGAACCCCCCCCCCCCATCCATTTAATCTTATTCATTGCAATGAAAAGGAAAACACTGATACTAGATCTGCACTCATACTCTGAGACTGACAGTGTCTTCTTCCAGGTCTAGAGTAGGGCTATCTGTAAGCCACGACTGTAAATAGCTCTGGACAGGGGTGGCGTGGTTAGGAAGAAGCCCTCTGGGGAGAGAGAGAGAGCATGAGGCCATATCTCACAGCTCAAACTGTAGGATGGCAGGTAGCCTAGTGGTTAGAGTGTTGGGCCAGTAACCGGAAGGTTGGTGGATCAAATCCCCAAGGTGAAAATGTCTTGTTCTGCCCCTGAACAGGGCAGTTAACCTACTGTTCCTAGGCTGTCATTGTAAACAAAAAAAAATTCTTAACTGACTTGCCTAGTTTAAATTAACTGCTCTCTATGTACCATAACACACAATGCTTGGTCTCAGGTCAGTGTCTTAAATCATAGTTTATGATGCTTTGGATATGATCGGTGGACTGGGTGAATGTTCCTGAGTTGAGCAGGGTGCGCGTGTGAGGAGTTGTTGAGTAGCTAGACCCCTATTTTCATACTGCTGACTCCTAGCCAATTGGTAACTAGCTCTCAGGGGTCTAAAATACATACTGAAAATAGCAGGTCATTACTACCAAATGGGATTCATTCATTATTAAATGATGGACCCAAAAAACATGCAATACAAAAATATGTTATTGGTTTTGTTGCAGCGAAGACCCTTAAATCTCAAGATATTGATCAGAGGAATGGTTTAGGTTGTGTGACATGCTCTGACGCATTTCACAGCTGGGAACATTTCATATGTTTTCTCTTCATCTGTGTGATGTCCTGTAATGCTATTGGACAGATGAGTAGCATAAGATGTGCAATCTAATGTTCTCTAGCTCTAACTGTGTTGATCAGACTTCTGAAACTGCTGTCTCCTCATGGAAATCCCAAAACCATAAAGAGGCTCAGCGTGGATTGATTTAACCTTTAGATACAAATCACAGCAGTCAAGCCACATGACGTCATTTTTGTTGAGGCTTGTTTCTTTCTTTAGATTGAGCGTTGTTGTTGAGGTTGTGACAGTGTCTGGATTCAAAAGCAGTGTTGATGTGAAAAGCTTATTGAATTGGTAGTCTAGAGGTTAACTGTTAAGACTGCTGAGTGAGAGAGAGAGAGAGAGAGAGAGAGAGAGAGAGAGAGAGAGAGAGAGAGAGAGAGAGAGAGAGAGAATGCATACACACCATAAACACTGACAGTTAAGACAGGTAGTGTGACTCTCCATGTGTACGAGATCGCAAATATGTCCTCTTGTGTCCATAGCAAATAGGACCCCTGGTTTTACTGCCGCCCGAGACTGAACTCTCCTCGTCTAAGCGTGGCTGTGGTAAGACGTTGCTCTGTTGTCGCGGACGACACCTTCAGCATCTTCTTCTCGGAGAGATCAAAGGTCAAAACGCTAGCGAGAGTCATCCCAGTCTGTCACCCCTCTAACCCTGCTGGAGTCAGGTTATAGTGTATCTCTGGGTTGAAAAACAAGATCACTGAGAGGAAGATGCTATATCTAAATGTGGTTGGGTGTATCGGTTTTTGGGTTTATGTGACGTTGAGGAGTATATGATGTTGCTTGAGGATGACTTTGGGTGTGGGAGAGTAGCAGTGTTCATGCCTGTGCAGTTTGTGTTCATGAGGTGTGATTATAACCATCCTGATTGAGAAATGGCTCAAACGCCAATGATTCATGCTAGCAAAAGCTAGCATTGCTGCACTAGGCATAACGACAGTGACTCATGCTAGCTAGCATTGCTGCACCAGGCCTAACAACATCGACTCATGCTAGCTAACAATGACTCATGCTAGGAAAAGCTAGCATTGCTGCACTAGGCCTAACAACAGTGACTCATGCTAGCTAGCATTGCTGTACTTTACTAGGCTCGAACAACAATGACTAATATAAGCTAAGCTAGCATTACTACCTTAAGTCATAGGGAACTGGTTGGCTCTATGGTGGATTCTATTGAGAATGTGTACACTATGTGTAGTACTGGTGAGCTAGCATTTCTACACTACATTATGCCTAGGGAAGTGGTTAACTATGTGGTATTCTATAGAGAATATCATGCTAGCTTAGCACACTACACTATGGTGGGTTCTGTGTAAATTTAGGCTATGAGTAGCATCTACCCACTGGGCACAGACGTGAGTTTTATTGAACGTTTGTTTGAGTTGCAGCTAACGTGAAAAAAAAGAAATGCACCATGTCATTGAATTTAGGTTAAACGTTGGGTAAAGAAAAGACGAAATGCCACGTTGAGTCAACGTTGTCACATTGATTTATTTGGTTGAAAGGACGTGGAAACACCGTTGATTCAACCAGTTTTTACCCAGTGGTTAGGTTATGTGTAGCTGTACTTGAATTTGTAACATTCTACCCTGAAAGTATCTATGTCTGCCTGTCAGGGTATTTTAATGGTGCAATATGTCTACTGGGTATACACATCCAAGTCTCACAGGATTGCATCAAAAGTTAAAGACTTAATATGCTGAGTCCTCGCTAAGTATCGCCCAAGGCACCTAAGCATAGTAAAGTACCTAAGTAGCCTACAACATGGTTTTGCACTGTACTTTCAGTTTCACTATGGGACTCTAAAGCCTTTATGTTGACCAGACGTCAGGGTTATAACCAAGAAGAAGAACATGAAGAATGTTGGTATACCAGACATCAGATAACTCTGCAACAAACTTTACAATGACTTTTCAGTCGTTGTCTGACTAACGCTCCTTGGACCTACTTAGCCAATATTGGGCACCATTGCTCTACCACTGTTTGCAGGGTAGGGACTGTGAGCTAGGTCTATACCATGTATCTAAGGTAGGGAGACAGATAGTGGTCGAGGTCTGGTCAGTAAAGGAATACTGTAACCCAAAGCCTGAGGAGTGCCTTGATTTATGCATCTAGGAATGTACTCTAAGCAGAAAGGTCAAGGGTCAACCTCATAGGCTGAATGGGATACTGGCTAAAGGGGGCAGCAGGACATCTGGTTCTTCATGTCATAGAAGGGGGACAGTGGGCAGTTAGGCCTTTATGGCTCAATGGCTTTGAAAATAGGGGAATAGAGTGAACAAGAGATGCATCCACTGTAGTACGGTCCACATGATACTGAAGTTTCCTTGGGTCAAATTAGGGTTTGAACTCTTCTATGGGACACGACTGACCTGGCCTAACATGAAGTGGGACACTAAGGAGCAGCGGGCAGGTTTTATGAGTCTATGTCTTTGAAAAGGTAAATGTACTTTATAGTCTGTATGAAAGTACATGAGTTCACACATGATACTGTATTTAACTTTGTCTCTGGGTCAAACTGCAGTGTAGTTTTAACCCTCCTTTGGGACATGGATTGAGATATGGACTGAGATAGCCTGCAAACAGTGAGCTCACAGTCCCTACCCTGTAAACAGTGAGCTCACAGTCCCTACCCTATAAACAGTGAGCTCACAGTCCCTACCCTGTAAACAGTGAGCTCACAGTCCCTACCCTATAAACAGTGAGCTCACAGTCCCTACCCTGTAAACAGTGAGCTCACAGTCCCTACTATGGAAAGAGTGAACTCACAGTACCTGCCCTGCAAACAGTAATCTCACAGCACCTACCCTGCAAACAGTGAGTTCACAGTCCCTACTCTGCAAACATTAGTAGAATATTGCGGCATCAACAGGCTGCAGTGAGTGCAGGCTTTTGCTCCAGCACAGCGCAAACATATTTAGTTCAACTAATTATTGTCTAGATCAGTTGTACTAGTTGAACACACAGTGGACATCCATAGCCACTATCGACCACCCATGGAGCTTCTTATGAACAATACGACATTACCTTGTTCGCCTACACATCTTCCTTGCATGACTAGCCACATCTTCTACAGTACCTTGTGGAGTAGACGATCTCTGTCATATTGAGCTGAAAGGTCAGACTGTCATCATGGCAACCGTGTCACTCATAATGGGGGGCCATGCCGTTTATGCAAAATAATGTAATCACTGCTTGTTCATTAGGCAGCAGCGGGAACAACAACAAGCTTCAGACTTTGATTACTGCAAGTAATGTACTTACAACGAGAGTAACGATGACATTTTAAAAGTTTTAGAACTGAGTAGAACATTTGGGGATGATTAAAATGCTACAAAGGATGAAGTAGCCTATGGTTAAGTTGTGCAGTGTTCTTGTGTGTCATAGTTTGCATTTTTCTAGACTCTGTTCCTCGTTCTGAAATGTGATAATCAAACTATTCTTTCAGTCCTGCTCTCTATTTCCTGACTGTTCCACTCCATACATGCCTTTCCTCTGATGACACTTTGGAATGAACAGATCAACAGCACAACGTGGACCAGGTCCAGATCATAATCTTAGTTAATGAGTGAATGAATTAGGAGCTCGTTGAAAGGATTTTCCAAAGCCTGGCGACTCTGTGCCAGTCAGCCAGCCTGGAGACCACAGCCAGCTAGAAGATCATAGCCTCTTTAACTCTGACCGTGACGGCAACAGGCCCACTGGGCAAATATTGGCTGAGTCAATGTTGTTTCCATGATGTCATTTCAACCAAAATAATCTATGTGATGACATTGAATCAACATGGAAAACTGATTGGATTTGCAAGAAGTCATCAACATAAAGGAATTTCATAATTTTTTTACCCAACATAAAAAATACAAATTGTTGTTGATTTCACGTTGAATTCACGTTAGTTGACAACTCAGCCAAATGTAAATCAAAACTAGATGTTGAAATGACGTCTGTGCCCAGTGTGCAGTGTCATCAGGCATGAACTGAGGGGGAAATGCTAGGCTATATCCTGTAGAGTTTATTCTGGTTATGACAAACTCTTGGTTCTAAAGATTGCAGGGCAGGATAGAATTCTACCCTTGCTCCTACCTGTCCCGCCCTAGTCTTCGAGGAAAGGGCACGAGCAGAGGAAGCTATTTAATTTATTGAGACACATCCCAAGTTAGGAGGACACATTCCGTCATCATCTCACAGCTCCAATGGTTGGGGTATGATGCCATGATGAATACACTCACACAGAGATTCCTTTCTTTTTCTCAGTGTGTGTGTGTGTGCGTGTGTGTGTGTGTGTGTGTGTGTGTGTGCGCGTGTGTGTGTGTGTGTGTGTGTGTGTGTGTGTGTGTGTGTGTGTGTATGTGTGTGAGAGAGAGAGAGTGTGTGTGTGTGAGTGTGTGTGTGTGTGTGTGTGTGTGTGTGTGTGTGTGTGTGTGTGTGTGTGTGTGTGTGTGTGTGTGTGTGTGTGTGTGTGTGTGTGTGTGTGTGTGTGTGTGTGTGTGTGTGTGTGTGTGTGTGTGTGTGTGTGTGAGACAACTATTACCCAATGTTGATTCTACTGCGTTTCCACACCTTTCTAGGATATTAATAATTTCCAGACCTGGGTTCAAAAACTATTCAAAATCAAAAACATTGAGTGTTTGCAGGACTATTCTATTGGTTCCTCTGCGACAGGCAAGCTCAATCATGCTCAATCAAGTGCAGCTAAAGTAGTTGAAAAGATTTCAAATAGTATTTGAACCCAGGTCTAGAAATGTGTAATATACAGGAGAGGTATGGGAATACATATTGACAAATATCCTACCTTTGATGCTGTTACTGTACACCTTTCTCAGCAAGATGGACTCTGCACTAGAGAGACTTATTGCACATCAATCATTAGGATGACTATGCATTTGCGTGGGTATATGTAATGTGTACAGCATATGATGTCAGAGACATTTAATATGATATGAATATACTTTTGCATGGTCAGGAGAGAGTCAGGCTGCGTCCAAAATATCTAGGAATAAGTAGGTACTCTACATGGCATAGGTTACTATGCCTGCGTTAACACAGGCAGCCCAATTCTGATATTTTTTTCTACTAATTGGTCTTTTGACCAATCACAACTGATCGTTTTACATCAGATCTTTTTTCAGAGCTGATCTGATTGGTCAAAAGACGAATTGATGAAAAATTAACATCAGAATTGGGCTTCCTGTGTAAACGCAGCCTATGAGTCATAAAAAGGTATGTGTGTTTACTCTAACTGTGAACACGGCCCTAACAGTAGATATGCAGTTTGTCAGTTTGTTGATGGTATGAACGTCTGTAGATCCTCTATGGGGGACTATCTAAATAAAGTCTGACCTAAATAGGTTACATGGTATAGGAGGTTACTGTCAGTCATAGAAAGATGTGTTTACAGTGCATTCGGAAAGTATTCAGACCCCTTCACTTTTTCCACATTTTGTTACGTTACAGACTTATTCTAAAATGTATTAAATAGTTTTTTTCCCCTCATCAATCTACACATACTACCCCATAGTGACAAAGCAAAAACAGGTTTCTAGACATTTTTGCAAATGTATTAAAAATAAAAAACTGAAATATCACATTTTCATAAGTATTCAGACCATTTACTCAGTACTTCATTGAATGACCTTTGGCAGCGATTACAACCTCGATTCTTCTTGGGTATGATGCTACAAGCCTGGCACACCTGTATTTGAGGAGTTTCTTCCATTCTTCTCATCAGATCCTCTTCTCTGGGATATTTGGCCAAAAGCCAGAAAAAATGCAGCGCGCCAAATTCAAATATATTACTATAAAAATCAATCTTTCATGAAATTACACATGAAAGACACCAAATTAAAGCTACACATGTTGTGAATCCAACCAACATGTCTGATTTCAAAAAGGATTTACGGCGAAAGCACACCAAACGATTATGTTAGGTCAGTACATAGCCACAGAAAAACACAGCCATTTTCCCAGCCAAAGATAGGAGTCACAAAAAGCAGAAATAGAGATACAATTAATCACTAACCTTTGATGATCTTCATCAGATGACACTCATAGGACATCATGTTACACAATACATGTATGTTTTGTTCGATAATGTGCATATTTATATCCAAAAATCTTAGTTTACATTGGCACCATGTTCAGAAATGCCTCCAAAATATCCGGAGAAATTGCAGAGAGCCACATCTAATAACAGAAATACTCATCATACACTATGATGAAAGATACATGTTTTACATATAATTAAAGATACACTTGTTCTTAATGCAACCGCTGTGTCAGATTTCAAAAGAACTTTACGGAGAAAGCACACCATGCAATAATCTGAGACGGCGCTCAGATATAAACAACATTTCTCTGCCATGTTGGAGTCAACAGAAATACGAAATTACATCATAAATATTCCCTTACCTTTGATGATCTTCAACAGAATGCACTCCCAGGAATCCTAGTTCCACAATAAATTGTTGTTTTGTTGATAATGTCCATTATTTATGTCCAAGTAGCTACTTTTGCTAGCACGTTTAGTACACATGTCCAAACGCTCGCGCAGATCCAGGCGAACATCAGACGAAAACTTCAAAAAGTTATATTACAGGTCGAATAAACTGGTCAAACTAAGTAGAGAATCAATCTTCAGGATGTTGTTATCATAAATATTCAATAACGTTCCAACCGGAGGATTCCTTTGTGTCTACAGAAGTAATGGAACGCAAGATGATATCATTTGGAATGCGCATGACCAGGAACTGGCATTCTGTCAGACCCCTGACTGAAACACCTCCTATCCGGCCCCACATCACAGTAGAGGCTTCATTCAACGTTCTACAGACTGTTGATATCTAGTGGAAGGCGTAGGAAGTGCAAACATATCCATATCTTACTGGGATTTGAATAGGCGATGAGTTGAAAATCGACCAGCCTCTCACTTCCTGTTTGGATTTTTTCTCAGGTTTTTGCCTGCCATATGAGTTCTGTTATACTTACAGACATCATTCAAACCGTTTTAGAGAATACAGTTTTAAATAATATGCATATATTAGCATCTGGGACAGAGTAGGAGGCAGTTCATTCTGGGCACGCTATTCATCCAAAGTGAAAATGCTGTCCCCTATCCTAGAGAGTTAGAAAAAAAGGCTCCAAAAGGGTTCTTCGGCTGTTCCCACAGGATAACCCTTTTTGGTTCTAGGTAGAACCCTTTTTGGTTCCAGATAGAACCCTCTTGGCTACACCCCAGTCCTAGCGATTTATTTGGTCATTGCTACAAAAAACAACAGGATATTGGTGTCAGGCCCTTACGCAGTCTCCATCTTCTTCCATCCCAGCAACAGTCTGTTTTCCCCCTACACTACAGCACACAGCAGTTTTTTAACCTATCAGATAATCAGACTCCTATCCCCAGATTCTGTCAAAAACACACGCACGCACGTGCACACACACACACACACACACACACACACACACACACACACACACACACACACACACACACACACACACACACACACACACACACACACACTCACTGACTGATTCTGCAGCTTTGGCCAGCTGCAGCCTGTAGCAGACAGCTATGGGGGTTTGATACTGTACTTGTCAGCAAGTCCCCAAAGCCTTGCCAAAAGAGTCCCGGTTGAAGCGGCCGGCCGGCTGCTCTCTCTCTGTCTATGTCGGGCTAAATTTACCCAACCCTCCATGACACTGACATTTCACCCTTTAATGCTTCCCCCAATCTAGCCTACCTAATCTGTTTAGGCCCACGTATTTAAACTAGGAATTTCTTCTGAGTGGTCTTGTATCAGAGATGATTTGGGTGCTGTCACTGTCTTTTAGTTCTATTACATCCCCTTCTTGTTTCTCACTATTTCCTGTGTGGGTTTGCACTGAATCTGCCCCCTTCTGGAGATTACAGTATGGTGCAGTTGATAGTTGTGACTACTAGGTTGCTGAGCTCTTCATTCTAGAATCATTCAGGAAATTTTTGGGCCTCATCATTGCTGTCTGAACATCATATGTAGAATCGGAGGTAGAATTCAGAAGAATGTGGGACATCAAAGCCTTGGAATCTCTTTAATGTCTCAAAGAGAATACATTTCTGTTATTGTGCTCCTATGAGGTGGATGATCACTGTTGTGTTCCTTTGAGGTGGATTTGACCTCGTTGAGGTTGTCGTTCCCAGATTTAGTCACAAGCGACAGGCAACGTGACACACTGTTGTTGCATTGTGTTTCTACTGGGAGGCTTAGAGAAGACGCATACACACACGTTGCTGTTGTGTTATAATAGTCTGTACTTCGTGTTGTGCCTAATGATTAATGAATGACCCTCCTCCCTCGCTGTAGGCGTACTGAATGTTGGAATGTATTTTTATATCTTATTCATAGGAGAGGTAATGTTAGGGCCGGGAAAGCACACACACACACACACACACACACACACACACACACACACACACACACACACACACACACACACACACACACACACACACACACACACACACACACACACACACACACACACACACACACACACACACACACACACACACACACACTGAAAGACAGGGGAGCAAAAAGCCTGGTTAAAGTTTAAAATCTGAATATAGATTTTTATTTTATTTCTTGCTTTGTAGATCGGAACATGAGGGAGAGGCAAAAGTGGAAAAGCGTACGTTGTCATGGTTTTCACTTGCTGTTGTCATGGTTACTCTGAAGTGTAAACATATATAAACACCTGTTTATTGGAGTATCATGTTGTAACGTCTTGGGCCTAAAATTTACACGGTATTGACACATTTTTAGAGATAAACAGTATACTACTGTACCATGGCTACTAATAGGAGCTGTAGTTATACACTTAGTAGTATTGTATTGCCGGTTAAGGTCATGTGGTCAGGAAAAACCTCCTAGTATTGTAGTATGGTTTACTGTGTGTTATTGTGCATCTTAGGCCTGTGTTCTGCCTCTTAAATACAGGCAGAATAGCCAGAATGAGGTACTCCAGGAGAATAGACAGTGTTTGATAAAGCTTTGCCACAAGGCCTCTCTTTGATAGATGGCTAACCAACACCTGACGACTGCAGAGTGATGTGTGATTCTAGGAGGGTATTGGCTGGTTGGCTGGTTTGGTGTGTGACAAAGCTGCGATGGAGCTCATGTAGTGAGCATGAGTCACTCACCGATGGTGACAAACAGAGCTCCTTAACACTCCTCAAGATGGTGTAGGGTGAAGCTGCCCCAGACGCTGATCTTGGGTCAGTTTTGCATTTTCCCTTCTAATGGTTCATCGTAGGATTGAGGGAGGGGAAGCTGACCTTAGATCTGTACCTAGAGGAACCTTAACCCCGGAGTCCAATACTGATACTGTAGTTGTGTTGGTGTTAAGTCTGATATGATTTAGAATGGATATTCAATGGCATGCAAAGCTAGGCTATTAAATGTGCATTCTGTAACTTTCAATTAATTTGATTCCCCCAGTGGAATTAAACTTAAGCTGTGACTGAAAACTGACTTAAACTCTGATTCAAACTGTTACGTAAAACCGACTTAAACTCTGATTCAAACTGTGACTTAAAACTGACTTAAACTCTGATTCAAACTGTTACGTAAAACCGACTTAAACTTTGTTTCAAACTGTGGACAAAACTGCCACTCAAACTCTGACTTACCAAGTCACACCCACGTGTTGCCTTTAAACAAAACTCTGCTGGCTGCTTTTGCTCAGCACGTTTAAATCTGTTGTTTGAATCTTTAATGCCCACCCAGTGCACTGTTATGTAACACGTCGCTGTAGGCTGTAGGGATGTGTTCAGCATGAAACATACTGTACACACACACACACACACACACACACACACACACACACACACACACACACACACACACACACACACACACACACACACACACACACACACACACACACACACACACACAACCACATACAACCACATACACATACGCACACACACACACGCACACATGTTCAGACACACACACACACACTGGTATTTTACAGCTACATCCATTACTTATTTACACTATAGCTGGGAGTGGATGGGATAGAACTGGAAGGCCTTCTGCATCCCTGGGCTCTTAGGGATGTACTGGTGTGTCCAGCACAGTGTTCATTTTGTGAACAAAAATTGTCACAAAAATATTAGTCAAACACCTTTTTTTCAGTGGCGAGACTACAACTGACTAAATAGACCCAGGAAAAACTATAACTAAACTTAAACGATTTTTCATTTCAGCTGACATAAACAAGAACAGACTAAATTGTCTCTGTGACTAAAATCAGACTCCGGCTCCGCCTCCGATTATACACATTGCGCAGGCGACTTTCTTGTTTCAACTTAGCTAACCAGTCACCACCAGCCTTGTAGGTACCTACCTTTTGCCTGGTTTAGAAACACAAGCTGCTTTACAAAATTAAAAACAATAGCAGCATTAAGTTTAACAGTAAAACAACAATCTACTTTACCAATACTTTGTGACACCATCTGGGGATTCTCTCTCTCTCTCTCGCTCACTCTCTCTCTGCTTGTGTGTGTCTTTTTGTTTTCTAAGTAATGTGTAATATCTATTTAGGCTGAATTAGGAATTGACATGGCCAGATAATTCCTATATAATACTATTATTCTTAAATATATTTCTGCTGTTGGGAAGAGTACAGGATGTTATACAGAAAAATATGTTGGTAGGACAAGGCTATGTATGTTTGTTCACGTGGAAGTCAGTGATTTATGTTTACTATGGGTTAATGAGGCAATACAAATGTGTTGTGACTGAAATGAAAGAGCACTTAGTTGACTAAAATGACCCACTATTTTCGGCATTTTGACAATAACTAGACTAAATCATTATTTAAATGACAAAAATGTGACTAAGACTTAATGATATTTTAGTCAAAATGACTAAGACTAGACTAAATCTAAAAAAAGACTGCCAAAATTGACACTGGTTTTAGCATCAAACACACACACACACACACACACACACACACACACACACACACACACACACACACACACACACACACACACACACACACACACACACACACACACACACACACACACACACACACACGTGTCGTGAGGGGTTCACCACCTCCCCTGCTAGGATCGGTTCCTGCTGGCGCTGTGACACGTTCTGTTTTTGCATCACTTTAGTTTTTATCCTGTTCCAGAAAAGCTTGTTTCCTGTCTTGAAAAGGGAGAGAAAATCTCTTATTATTGAGTTTCTTTGCGTACTAGCATACGGGGATTGAGTTGTGAACTCCTAACAGTTATTCAGTGGCTATGGGTAGAAATGTGACTCTTCAGTGTCCTGGGGTCTCATACAGAACTCAAATCTCTCTGCATCAAAACTAAGTGGTTTAATCATAACATTGGTGCAAGGAAAAAAATGGCTTTTGACACAAATGAGAAGTCTGTTGTGTTAATAATTGTATCAGTTTGTGTTCTTCTTTCCTTCGGAACGGAGAGGTAGAAGGGATGGATTTAATAAGCATGCACACAGTCATAAACACACCCTCCTCCCTCGCCCTACCTAATTACATCAGGACAACCACAATATACTGCCGCTGTTAAGACCAAAACATTATGCTATAATAACATCATGGAGGCCGTCAGACGTCTCATGAGCCGCTCCACTCTGTGAGTGACTCACTCAGATCAGATGTGACGCATACACAGACGTGTTGTGACTCATCAAACAACGAGCAGCGTTCAGCTCCCAGATCAGTTTTACTTCACATCAAAGGTCAGCCACACAGCAAGGTTGAAGATAAGCGATTCAGCTCTCAGATCAGTTTCAGCAAGGTTGAGGTGACCTGCTAGAACAGGGGTGTCAAAGTCAAATGGACGGAGGGCCAAATAAAAAATTTAGCTACAAGCCGAGGGCCGGACTGTTCGAATGTTCATTGAAAAATTTTTAAATGACGCATATAGTCTAGTGAACCTAATTGAACCTACTGAAAACCTAACAAATATATTCCAATATGATCAGATAAATAAAGCAATATTTCTTATGGCTCTGTCAGTAATCTTTAATTTTCAACAGACACAAAAGACAAATTTCCTTTATATAAAAATCCCCATAACATGAACATTAAATGAAAGAAACCGGTATTCAAGGCACCATCAGTAGCCTATATTTTCTATTTTAGCAAAAGTGGGCTAAATTTACTTCAAAGAAAAAAACAATAATAGCAATTTTCTATCATCCACTCAACTGAAATATTTTTAAAATATAATTGGATTGAAATACAATAAAATAAAGTGCAAAAATCTATTAATCAAAAACAACACTTTGTTTAAGGAGAAGTAACATGCAGTGAAAACAAATATTAAACTTTAACTTTTAAACTTGAACTGAGTAAAAACTCTAAATATGTGATTGCACAGTAATGTTCACTTGTTTGAGGTTGAGGGTGATACTTGGTGGTGTCCCATCTTTTCCACAAGTTCATCAATGTTCGGGGTAAGGCTCTGAGCTGAGGAAATCCTCAGAATTGAGTGGAGGTGTTCAGCAGTAAGTCGACTTCTGTGTGATGTTTTGTTCAGGTTCATCAAAGAAAACAGTTGTTCACACAGGTATGTGCTGCCAAACATAGACAACGTTTGAGCAGCCTGGATGCGCAGCTGGGGCATTGTGTCGGGGAGGAAACGGGCGAACTCCGCAGCACCCACTGCCGCATATTTTGCCCTCAGTGCATCATTGCATTGGAGGTCAATCAACTCCATTTGGAGGTTTGGTGGTGAGCTTTCCACGTCAACAGCAAATGGGTTAGCGAGCAGTTCCAACCTGCTTTTTTGTGCTTCAAAGTCAGCAAATCGGCGTCGAAAGTCAGCGGCAAGCATACCTATTTTATCAGCCAACTGTGCGCTCGGGAACGCACTGGTAGAGAGCTTCTCTTTCATGGTCTGGCAGCTGGGAAAGTGGCTCAAATTTTCTTTCCGCATCTGCGTCTCCCACAGAGTCAGTTTGGTTTTAAATGCCTTCACTGTACTGTACATATCAGAGATGACATGATCCCGACCCTGCAGCTGCAAGTTCATTGCATTCAGATGACTCGTAATGTCACACAGAAAAGCCATTTCACACAGAAACATTTCGTCTCGGAGTTGTGTTGTGTCTTTCCCTTTGCTGTCCAAGAACAGACAAATCTCCTCACGAAGCTCGAAACATCTTTGAAGCACCTTTCCCTGGCTTAGCCATCGCACCTCTGTGTGATAAGGCAAATCACCATGCTCCGTTTCTAACTCCGTCAGAAATGCCTTGAACTGGCGGTGATTCAAACCTTTGGCTCTGATAAAGTTAACTGTGCGCGTGATGATGCTCATTACATGCTCCATTTTCAAGGCTTTACCGCACAACGCTTCCTGGTGTATGATACAATGATAAGCTGTCAGCTCACCTGTCGCGTTTTCCTCTTGCATCTTTTCCCGTATCTTCGCCACCAGTCCGCTCCTGTGTCCACACATCGCAGGTGCTCCGTCGGTTGTCAAACCCACGAGTTTTTCCCAAGGCAGCTCCATCTCATTTACACATCTTGACACCTCTTCATACAAATCATGCCCCGTAGTTGTGCCATGCATAGGACGTAAAGCCAAAAACTCCTCTGTCACGCTTAGGCTGGAGTCCACTCCGCGGATGAAAATTGACAACTGGGCAATGTCAGAAATGTCGGTGCTCTCATCCACAGCCAAGGAATATGCAATGAAATCTTTTCCCTTTTTCACAAGCTGCTCTTTTAGATTGATGGACAACTGGTCTACTCTCTCGGCAATGGTGTTTCTGCTCAGACTCACATTTAAAAAGAGTTGCCTTTTTTCTGGGCAAACTTCGTCACAAACTTTAATCATGCAGTTTTTGATGAAATCCCCCTCCGTAAATGGCCGGGCTGATTTAGCGATCTCTTCTGCCAAAATAAAACTGGCCTTGACAGCAGCCTGGCCTTGTGATTTGGCTTTTTTGAACAGAGCCTGTCGAGATTCCTCTGCCTTTTGTAGCCTTTGTTCCATGTCCATATTCTTGTTTTTGTCCGCGTGTTTCGTTTCATAATGTCGTCTCAGATTATACTCTTTCAGTACCGCCACACTTTCTCCACACAGAAGACACACAGGTTTTCCAGCTACCTCCGTGAACATATACTCCGACTCCCACCTTGTTTGAAACCCCCGGTTCTCAGTGTCCACCTTCCGTTTTGCCATTTTTGATGGGTATCTGAAAGTTAATTTTACTGTGATGGTGACGACTGCTGTGCCAATAAATATTGAAATGAAGCAGCCTACTGCTCGGTGCGTCACCGTTGCATTGTGGGAAATGTAGTATTGGTGCGTGTAAAAGATCTGCGGGCTGCCGGCTTGCTGCGGTCTGCGGGCCGGTTCTAATAATAAATCAAGATCATCCCAGGGGCCGTAAAAAACCTTCTCGCGGGCCGGATGTGGCCCGCGGGCCTTGACTCTGACATATGTGTGCTAGAAGTACCGCTTTACTGTAACAATGGAGCTATTTTAATTTATGGACATGACGTTAATGCACAATTTACAGGAAACTAGGGATGTACTACCTCTTTGTTTTCCCTGTTTGCACTTGGACTGTCCTTCATTCACCCATAGAATATGAATGAGGATGCCTCTAAGCATTGAAACAGAGGCTGACATTTCTCCACCCCATTGGTAGGATTCAGGGTTGGTTAATCTGATCCAAGATTTTAGGAGGAATTGTACCCCATCATTCATCAACATTATCACATTGAGTGTGGGAAGTGCCCTCTACAAATGTATTGTTATTATTATTCATGTTATTATTATTACTGTTATCATTATTATTGTTATTATTATTAAGGTTATCATTATTCATGTCATTATTATTACTGTTATTATCATTATTACTGTTATTATTATTACTGTTATTATCATTACTGGTATTATTATTACTGATAATATCATTATTACTGTTATTATCAGTATTACTGTTATCATTATTATTGTTATTATTAATGTCATTATTACTGTTATTATCATCATTACTGTTATTATTATTACTGTTATTATCATTACTAGTATTATTATTACTGATAATATCATTATTACTGGTAATATCATTATTACTGTTATTATCATTATTACTGTTATCATTATTATTGTTCATATTATTGTTATTATTATTCATGTCTTTATTATTATTACTGTTATTATTATTATTACTGTTATTATTATTATTACTGTTGTTATTATTATTATTATTATTATTACTATTATTATTATTATTACTATTATTATTATTATTACTGTTATTATTATTACTATTATTATTACTGTTATTATTATTATTACTGTTATTATTATTATTACTGTTATTATCATTACTAGTATTATTATTACTCTTATTATTATTACTGTTAATGTCACGACTTCCGCCGAAGTCGGTCCCTCTCCTTGTTCGGGCGGCATTCGGTGGCCGACGTCACCGGTCTTCTAGCCATCGCCGATCCACCTTTCATTTTCCATTTGTTTTGTCTTGTAAATCAGTTTTTGCTCTCCTGCGCCTGACTTCTCTGCCGCCGGTATGTACCCCCTACAGTTATTATCATTATTGCTGTTATTATTATTACTGTTATTATAATTATTACTCTTATCATTATTACTAGTATTATTATTACTGGCATTATCATTATTACTAGTATTATTATTACTGGCATTATTATTATTACTGTTATTATTATTACTGTTATTATCATTGCTAGTATTATTATTACTGGTAATATCATCATTACGGTTATTATCAGTATTACTGTTATCATTATTATTGTTATTATTATTAATGTTATTATTATTAATGTCTTTATTATTACTGTTATTATCATTATTACTGTTGTTATTATTATTACTGTTATTATTATTAATGTTATTATTATTAATGTCTTTATTATTATTATCATTATAACTGTTATTATTATTATTACTGTTATTATTATTACTAGTATTATTATTACTGGTAATATCATCATTACGGTTATTATCAGTATTACTGTTATCATTATAACTGTTATTATTATTATTACTGTTATTATTATTACTGGTATTATTACTGTTATTATCATTACTAGTATTATTATTATTATGACTTTTATTATCATTACTAGTATTATTATTACTGTTATTATTATTATTACTTTTATTATCATTACTAGTATTATTATTACTGTTATTATTATTATTATTACTGTTAGTATTATTATTACTCTTATTATTATTACTGTTAATGTCACGACTTCCGCCGAAGTCGGTCCCTCTCCTTGTTCGGGCGGCATTTGGTGGCCGACGTCACCGGTCTTCTAGCCATCGCCGATCCACCTTTCATTTTCCATTTGTTTTGTCTTGTCTTCCCACACACCTGGTTTCAATTCCATCATTACATGTTGTGTATTTAACCCTCTGTTCCCCCCCATGTCCTTGTCCAGAATTGTTTATTGTAGTGCTTGTGCACGTTATGCTGGTGATTTATGGGTTTTGTCTACCCATTGATTTATTTGTTCTGTTTACGGTGGTTTTGTTTATTAAACTGCGCCATTGTAAATCAGTTTTTGCTCTCCTGCGCCTGACTTCTCTGCCGCCAGTACGCACCCCCTACAGTTATTATCATTATTGCTGTTATTATTATTACTGTTATTATAATTGTTACTCTTATCATTATTACTAGTATTATTATTACTGACATTATTATTATTACTGTTATTATTACTGTTATTATTATTGCTGTTATTATTATTAATGTTATTATTACTGTTATTATTGTTGTTATTATTACTATTACTGTTATTATTATTGCTATTATTATTATTACTGTCATTGTTACTGTTGCTATTATTATCATCGTCAGATCCAACCTTTTCTTTCCCTTTAGTCCATATTTTTTTATTTATTAATTTGAGTCAGTCAGAGTGACTCATGCTAGCTGAGAGAGAGAGAGATAGACAGAGAGAGCGAGAGAGAGAGACAGACCACCGACAGACAGACAGACAGACAGACAGACAGACAGACAGACAGACAGACAGACAGACAGACAGACAGACAGACAGACAGACAGACAGACAGACAGACAGACAGACAGACAGACAGACAGACAGACAGACAGACAGACAGACAGACAGACAGACAGACAGACAGACAGACAGACAGACAGAGCAAAATAGAAAGAGAGAGAAAGAGAGAGAGTGAGAGAGACTGACGGAGGGAGAGAGGGAGCGAGAGAGAGAGAGGGAGAGAAAGAGAGAGAGAGTCACAATGAATCAGATAGAAACTGCAAGTCAGAGAGAAACAGAAGTGACAGTGATTTCTCTGTGAGGAGATGATTGATAGTCTAACAGTGTTAGCCAGTGTATTAGTTATTCTCCTCCATCCATTCTCCTCCCCCTTCCTTCTTTCCCCTCCTTCCCCGCTCCTAAATTAAGAATCAAAGCTTCTCATCTGCTTCAGGCTCCCTCCTTGCCTCCCTCCCACCTTCTCCTCCCTCTTTCCTTCCCTTCTCTTCCCTCCTTCCCTCCCTTCTCCTCCCTCTTTCGCTCCCTCCGCCATTCACGTCTTCACCGGTGTCTCTGCCCCAGTCATAGCTTCTCAGATGGGCTGCCCAGAAGGCCTTATATAGCTCTAGGACTGTCTTGCCCAGCTCCCCACCCTAACGCCTGTCCAGTTCAGTTCAGTCTCTCTTAGAAATACCTCTGCTCAGACTATTTACACCCTGTGACAGAGGAGAAGAAGAAGTGGGAGGGGGCTGGGTTTTTTTTTCTGTTCGGGGGGGGGGTACTGATGGTTCCATTCTCAAAAGCATAACACCGACCGACAGATATTGGCTGGAAGACGTCATTGCGACCAGTTTTGCCCCCACTCTGTAATGTCTTGGCAAATGTGGTAAAGGACTTACCGCATTTAACTTAACATGTTAAACATTTTTATTATCAGTGGTCAATCAGAGGTATAGGTGGAAATGATCAGAAATGACTAGATAGAAAGTTAGGAGATCAAATGGTCAAGCTGTGGGAGGACAACTGGGCTGGCTAGTAGTTTACTATACAGTAGAACTGTTTGTTATAATGGATCATTTGTATGTTGCATAGTAAAATGTTTATTCAAATAGCGTCTCAGAGTAGGAGTGCTGCTTTTAGACCAGGTCCCTCCTGTCTTATTTATTATTATCTAAAAGGCCAAACTGATTCTAAATCCGTACTCCTACTTTATGAATAAGGGCCCTGAGCTACAGCCTTTGTGGTTCAAAGAGCATTTGTGCTTATTCTAAAGTCTGAACTCTGACCTCCATTTAAGTTAGATTGTTCTGTACTCTGCCTCTTGACCCGTCACCATCTCTGTGTTCTATGGACTGTCCTGTATAGTGGAAGTATTCTACATTCTATTCACTGTCCTGTATAGTGGAAGTATTCTACATTCTATTCACTGTCCTGTATAGTGGAAGTATTCTACATTCTATTCACTGTCCTGTATAGTGGAAGTATTCTACATTCTATTCACTGTCCTGTATAGTGGAAGTATTCTACATTCTATTCACTGTCCTGTATAGTGGAAGTATTCTACATTCTATTCACTGTCCTGTATAGTGGGAGTATTCTACATTCTATTCACTGTCCTGTATAGTGGAAGTATTCTACATTCTATTCACTGTCCTGTATAGTGGAAGTATTCTACATTCTATTCACTGTCCTGTATACTGGAAGTATTCTACATTCTATTCACTGTCCTGTATAGTGGAAGTATTCTACATTCTATTCACTGTCCTGTATAGTGGAAGTATTCTACATTCTATTCACTGTCCTGTATAGTGGAAGTATTCTACATTCTATTCACTGTCCTGTATAGTGGAAGTATTCTACATTCTATTCACTGTCCTGTATAGTGGAAGTATTCTACATTCTATTCACTGTCCTGTGATGTCATGACTCTGTCCATATGTCTTAATATCCATATTCATGATACTAACATAATATGTTTTATGATGATGTAATGACATCGGCAAGTAATCCCACTGGGCACACACTGGTTGAATCAACGTTGTTGCCATGTCATTTCAACGAAATTACGTTGAACCAACATGGAATAGATGTTAAAGTGAAGACTGTGCCCGGTGGGATATTAGTGATTAGTATACATTTACTATAAAGTAAAAAGTAATATAGTGACAACGCACTCTACATGAATATGGATATTGGGACACATGTTATGCTTTGTTCACTGTCCTTGGTTTACCGTCCCTTGTTTACTGTCCTTTGTTTACTCAGTCTTGTAGTAGTTATGGCCGAAATACAATCAAAGACGCATTGTCAACAACGCACCTTTCAAAGACAATTTCTCAGACTTTCATGGAGATCGCATTCCCGGTAACTCGGCGGATGTTGGCTCAAGCGTAAATGACCTTAACAAGTCTAGAGCAGTGCTCTTGTCGTCAATGCGCCTTTGATTGAATCCTGGACTACACGTGAATGTCCTGTGCTAAAGCATAACTTCTCTCTACAGTTACTCACCAGTCCAGCTGCCCTGACGTTCCAGGTATGTCCAGGCCTTCGAACCAGCCCTCAACGAAGCTGCTGCCCTACAGCAAAACCCTCAGCAGCTTGCTCTATCGCAGCGTCCCAAATGGCACCATATTCCCTATGGGCTCTGTTCAAAAGCAGTGCACTGTACAGGGAATAGGATGCTATTTGGGAAGCAGACTATTACTGCTCCTCTGTACCACAGCAGTGGAAGTAATGTTGCAAATAAAGGTCACCGAAATAACAAAACAAACTGAAACAGTCTACAGTTGGTCGAACCCCTTTATCATTTCATTCATTCATTCATTCATTCATTCATCCTTTCAACAATTTCATGCAAAACATAGATGCTGGCCCAAAGGAATTGCTTGGCACGAGAGCAGTACTTGTCACACTGACTTTACTGTAACCAGATTGAGCCACATAATGTTGGCCTTGTTTTGGTGGCCATCTTGGTTTGGTGCTATCCGGGAATGGTCCGTGCTATCTGGGATCCTGGGGACTTCCCAACCCCATTTGAAATTGACATTTAAAATTGGTAAGGTAAGGCTTAAGTTTAGGGTTAGGTAAGAGTTGTGGTCAGGGTTTAGGATAAGGACGTCCCAAGGATACCGGGTAGCATAGTCCAAACCAAAATGGATCTCAGGGCTGTTGTTATGGCTGAGGTGGAGTCTTGGACCGAACCGTGACCTGGCTAGGGTGGATGTTGCCTAGCTTGACTGTGTGGGCTGGACATATCACTGGATATTCCTTGATGGATATTGCCTGCTTTTGAATGATACCCATTCTGCATACATTTGTAAATAAAACATTTGTAATTATGTGATTCTTAAATATCATTTGGAGTACAATGTTTTCTCTACTTATATTTTGTTCCATGTATTGCCATAGATTGGTGGCCTCTGGTGGTTAAAATGAGAACAAAGTATGTGTGTTTGTGCGTCTGTGTGTGTGTGTTTGTATGTCTTTGCAAGTAGGTGTTGGTGAGCGTGTGTATGTAAGTTTACTCTCACAAAGCGTGAGCCCTTCTCCTTTTCCACCGGTCCACCGCACCTGTCGTGACCACGTCTCTTCCTGTTGAAACACTAGGACCATGCCCCCCCCCCCCTCTTCTCTCTCTGCCCTCTCATTTGCTGGGCTAACTATCCATCAATAGGTCCAGTTTCACACAGATTTAGAAAGTGCAAGGCAGCGCTCTAAGGCTTTTGCTTTTAAGGCCTTGAAAGAGGGAGGAAATGCCGTGGTTGGGGGTGGGAGTGCTTACAGAGTATGTGGGAAATACATTTTCCATGCAGTCCATTGGAGTGCAATGTGGTCATATGTGTCTAGGACTGGAGTGCTGAGCACCTCATTCCTGAGGGACGGCACATCTATTAACATAGGGGGGAGGGGGGGGGGAGCATACACATATCTATTCCGTTCCAAGTCAACCCCCTGTCCCTGTAGGCAGTTGTGTAGATCTGAAGTTATTGGATAGGTATGAGCAATATGTTGAAAATGTCACCTAGCCTATCAGAGGACACGGTTGAGCTATAGCGATATTGCTGATACCTGTCAGATCCATTCAAGGTTGTTCAAATAAGCAAGATCTAGAGATCCAAAAATGGAGCGTAAAACAGACGTTAGGATGCTAGGGTCCATGTGCTCTGATACAGCTCCATTTCTAACACTCTTCCTTTGTCTTTCTTTCTTTCTCTCTTCTCTCTCTTCTCTGCAGCTTGCAGCCCAGGTTCTTGATGATATCGATGATGAAGACATTGGATTCGGTCTTGTGGATGAGAAGAAGGACCTCTCTGTCGCCAAGAAGCTGGGTAAAAGCTCACTCATCTCTTGACCCCCTTTTCATCATCGATTAAACCTCAGTCGTTCAGTCTGACTTCACATAGAATCCTGATCACTCCTGCCCTCTTCTGCCCGAGGTGTGGTATCGTTCCTGTTGAAATAGATTAGAGCAGTGGTTTTCAAACCTCTCCTCAGGACCCCCAGACATTTCACAATTTTGTTGTAGCCCTGAACTAACTCATCTGATTCACAGGCAGTGCCTAGTGAAAGTCTTGACACCCCTTGCACAGTCTTCACATTTTGTTGTCTTAATTATAAATGTAAAAAGGGATTCAATTCGATTTTTTTTCCTGCAGTTCTATACAACCTACTCCACATTTTGAAGTGAAAGAAAAATTATAGAAAATGTTCTTAATTAATAAAAATTGAAGATATTTTGATTGCGTATGTCTTCACATCCCAAAGTGAATACTTGTTGGAAGGACCTTTGGCAGGCAATTACAGCTGTGAATCATTTTGAATAAGATTCTACAAACTTTGCACAACTCTTAAAGCAACATGCTCAGACAATTTGGTTGGGAATCATTGATGGACAGGAATATTCAAACCTTGTCTCTGAGTTCCTGAATGACTCGACCATTCAGAAACACTCAACACATATTACTCAACACAGGAGCTTTGGCATTAACATTAAAATGTTGTATAATTGTCCCGTTGAAAAATAAAACTCCATCCCAGGGTTAGATTTTAGGAAGGTTTTCCTCCAACCGTTTACCTGGGGTTTGCTCATTTTTATTTTGATCCTGACAAACTCCCCAGCTCCTGCCAGTGACAAGCATACCCATAATATGATGCTGCCACCATTCAAAATACAGAGGGTTTCACTCTGTGTAGTGTTGTATTGGATTTGACCCAAACCTGTAGTTTTTCATTTAGGTCAAAGTTGATTTATTTATTTGTTTTGTCTTGCAGTATTACATAACAGCCTTTTTGCAAACACAATGGATGATCTGGAGTGGATATTTTAACACAGGCTTCCTTCTTTTTCACTCATACAAGCCAGTAATGGGGAGTGAAAGTAATGTTGTTGATCCTCTGTATGTTCAAGGATTAACAAAATACAATAGTAGACCTACAGTAGTAGATCTACAGTAATATGCCTACAGTAGTAGACCTACAGTAATATACCTACAGTATCAGACCTACAGTAATATACCTACAGTAGTAGACCTACAGTAGTAGATCTACAGTAATATACCTACAGTAGTAGACCTACAGTAGTAGACCTACAGTAATATACCTACAGTATCAGACCTACAGTAATATACCTACAGTAGTAGACCTACAGTAGTAGATCTACAGTAATATACCTACAGTAGTAGACCTACAGTAATATAGCTACAGTAGTAGACCTACAGTAATATACCTACAGTAGTAGACCTACAGTAGTAGACCTACAGTAGTAGACCTACAGTAATATAGCTACAGTAATATAGCTACAGTAATATACCTACAGTAGTAGACCTACAGTAGTAGACCTACAGTAGTAGACCTACAGTAATAGACCTACAGTAGTAGACTTACAGTAGCAGACCTACAATAGTAGACTTACAGTAGCAGACCTACAGTAGTAGACCTACAGTAATATACCTACAGTAGCAGACCTACAGTAATATACCTACAGTAGTAGACCTACAGAAATATACCTACAGTGATATACCTACAGTAGTAGACCTACAGTAGTAGACTTACAGTAGTAGACTTACAGTAGCAGACCTACAATAGTAGACTTACAGTAGTAGACCTACAGTAGTAGACCTACAGTAGTAGACTTACAGAAGCAGACCTACAGTAGTAGACCTACAGTAGTAGATCTACAGTAATATACCGACAGTAGTAGACCTACAGTAATATACCTACAGTAGTAGACCTACAGTAGTAGACCTACAGTAGTAGACCTACAGTAATATAGCTACAGTAATATACCTACAGTAATATACCTACAGTAGTAGACCTACAGTAGTAGATCTACAGTAATATACCGACAGTAGTAGACCTACAGTAATATACCTACAGTAGTAGACCTACAGTAGTAGACCTACAGTAGTAGACCTACAGTAGTAGACTTACAGTAGTAGACCTACAGTAGTAGATCTACAGTAATATACCTACAGTAGTAGACCTACAGTAATATAGCTACAGTAGTAGACCTACAGTAGTAGATCTACAGTAATATACCGACAGTAGTAGACCTACAGTAATATACCTACAGTAGTAGACCTACAGTAGTAGACCTACAGTAATATAGCTACAGTAATATAGCTACAGTAATATACCTACAGTAGTAGACCTACAGTAGTAGACCTACAGTAGTAGACCTACAGACACATAAAAGCCTCGTTATAAACTGGGTGGTTCGAGCCCTGAATGCCAATTGGCTGACCGCCGTGGTATATCATATCGTATACCACGGGTATGACAAAACATTTATTTTTACTGCTCTAATTCCGTTGGTTACAAGTTTATAATAGCAATACGACACCTCGGGGGTTTGTGATATATGGCCAATATACCATGGCTAAGGACTGTGTCCTGGCACCCCACTTTGCATTGTGCCTAACAACAGCCCTTAGCAGTCGTATATTGGCCAAATAGCACACCCCCCCGGGCCTTATTGCTTCAGTATCCCCCTCAGTACATCATTCAGCCACCAGAGAGCTGTAGTGGTCAACAAACATTCCTCACAGAGAGATCTGAGTCTCTCACTTTCAGTTTCTAAATGACTTGCAGCTCTCTGTATCTTTGTCCTTATAATACCATGTAATATTTATTGTCCAATAAATCTTATCCTTATCTCATACTGTCACTGCCATGAACAAATATATGTCTAAAATGCTGTCCCTCCACACCTGATTCCACTAATCAAAGGTTTGCTGATGGGTCAAAAACTATATCATTGTACTCCTTTGTCTTCCCAGGACTAGGCTTGAAGAAACACTGAGCTAAAGTAAAGACAACCATTGCATTTACAGTAGGGCATAACTCTGGACCCAATCTAGTAGCTGTGTAAGATATCTTTGTAACAATGAACATATTATATGGGAAGGGAAGGATTTTTCCAAACAAGGAATAAAATCTGTCCCCCAGTTGATGGCCCTAGTTCTGGTTAGGAAAGATTATGGTCATGTTACATGTTCAGGAAGAAGTCAGGGCTCTACAGTCTAGACACATACAAGCTTCAGTAGCACCCTCAGTAGATCATTCAGCCACCAGAGAGCTGTAGTTGTCCAACAACATTCCTTGCAGAGATATGAGTTTCACACCCAGTTTCTAACTGAAAAAACATTCCTTTGCGGAGATCTGATTATTTCATACTTTCATTTTCTAACTGACTTGCAGCTCCCTCTATCTGATACCGATCTTATCCTTATCTTGTACTGTCACTGCCCTGGGGAAAAAATGTCTAAGTGGGTCAGTCACCGGGATGCAATTTAACAACTAAAGCATTCTACTTCAAGAGGGAGTAACTAACTTTATGTTCATACTGTGTAGATAAAATAATACATTATTTTACAGGTGAGAACAATGTCTTGTTACCAACTTACTTGCCCATCCCTTCCCTAGCCCCTATCTCCTAGCCCCTATCTCCTAGCCCCTATCTCCTAGCCCCTATCTCCTAGCCCCTAGCCAGAGTCTCTAACCTGTCCCCCTAAATCCTCGACCCTAAGTATATTTTCTAACCTGTCCCCAAACCATAACCCCTAACCAGAGTTCCTAGCATGTCCCCTAAACCCTAGACCCTAAGTAGAGTTCCTAACCTGTCCTCTAAACCCTAGTCCCCAGAGTCTCTAACCTGCCCCATCCCTTCCCTAGCCTCATCCCTTACCTAGCCTCATCCCTTACCTATACCTAGCCCCATCCTTTCCCTAGCCCCATCCCTTCCCTTCCCTAGCCCCCACCCCGTCCCTAGCCCCACCCCTTCCCTAGCCCCATCCCTTCCCAAGCCCCTAGCCTGATCCCTTCCCTAGCCCCCACCCCGTCCCTAGCCCCACCCCTTCCCTAGCCCCATCCCTTCCCAAGCCCCTAGCCCGATCTCTTACCTAGCCCCATCCTTTTCCTAGCCCCATCTCTTCTCTAGCCCCCATCCCTTCCCTAGCCCCATCTCTTCCCTAGCCCCCATCTCCTCCCTAGCTTCCATCTCCTCCCTAGCCCCATCCCATCTCTTCCCTAACCCCCATCGCTTCCCTAGCCCCTAAACAGTGTCTCTAACCTATCATCGTCCCTCCTCAGGTCTGGATGAGGTGGAGAGCATCTACATCTTTATTGATAATGAGATCATTGAGTATGACGGTGAGCTGGCCGCTGACACCCTGGTGGAGTTCCTCTACGACGTGAGTAACTGTTATAACATTATACAGTCATTTAGGTGTCGTGCCACCTCATTTTGGTTACAGTCATTTTGGTTGTAACTTAACTTAAGTTTGCTTTTATTACTATGTAAACACTCTTGATAGTGTAGTGTATTAATCGGTGATTACATTGTGTTTCCTAAATATTGTTCTGAAATGGATAGAAAAAATAAGGCCAGTAAAATCTTCCTCTAACTTCTAAAGTCTTCTCTCCACATCTCTTCTCCCTCACGCAATCTTTCTGCAGGTGATTGAGGACCCCGTGGAGATAATTGATAATGAGCGTGAGCTGAAGGGCTTCCACAACATTGACGAGGACATCAAGCTGGTCGGCTACTTCAAGAGTGAAAAATCCCCCCGTAAGTACAGCCAACACACTCTGTGGGAAAGACCAGAGAAATCATGACTGAAATTGCTAGCCTAGTCCCAGATGTCTTTGTGCTGTCATGTCAACTCCTATGGTTATTGTCCCTGAATTGGCACAAACAGATCTGGGATCAGGCTAGTGGGTTGCTAGTCACAACGCCTATTTCTGTGAACCACATGCAGGTATTCTATGCCTGAATTCTGACAATTTCCTCAGTCAGGTATGTCAATGAGAATATCACGTTAGGTTAATGTTATTTTTCTCTTTTACAGACTTCATTGAGTATGACGACGCTGCCGAGGAGTTCCATCCATTCATCAAGTTCTTCGCCACCTTTGACCCTAAGGTACGGAACCACAGAGGGTAAAATTAGAGTTGGCTGTATTCTAAACTCCATTCTGGAATATTTCCATTGTCCCCAATGCAGACCAACTGTCTGTATGCTGTACCATTTTTAGTAGTCTTAACTTGAAAAGATAAGATACTGCGCTACCTTGAAGTGTTAAGTCAACTCAGGAAATCAAGTTCAGTCCACAAAACGTAATATTAGTTACATTGCAAATACTTTCATTCAAAATGTTAACTCATCTTTTTATGTTGAAACAACAGCTTTCTGATAGCCAGATTGATGTTCTTTGTCCATATCCAGATTGCCAAGAAGCTGAATATGAAACTGAACGAGGTTGACTTCTATGAGCCCTTCATGGAGGAACCAATGACCATCCCAGGAAAGCCGTACACTGAGGCTGAGCTTGTAGACTACATTGAGGAGCACGACAGGTGAGTTAGGGCCTGCAGATCAGCTGACCTACAATGCAAAACCAGAAGGCCTATACTATGTTATGTAGACAAAGTGTGGTTCAAACTACATTAATTTTTATTCCAAGCCACTGTGCTCTTGCTTCAGCCTTTCCTTGTTTGCTCTTTTGGGTCTAGGCCGTGTTACTGTGAATGTACTCTATGACTGCCGATGTAAAAAGGGCTTGATAATCTTAATGTGATTGATTGATATCATTCTCATTGCAGGCCCACTCTGAGGAAGCTGGAGCCCCACAGCATGTACGAGACCTGGGTAAGATTTATTCACTCACTATTGAAACGTCTAGAAACCGGAACTGTCCAGTGGGCCTATTTCTCATGGAGATGTACAGTAGGCGTGAGTCGCGTTCTTTCTTTCTTTCTTCCTTTAGGAAGATGACATTGATGGAGAGCACATTGTTGCCTTCGCTGAGGAGGATGACCCTGGTATGTACAGTGCACTAGTCCAAAGCAACATTTTACTATATATATATGCTATATATACGTTTTACTATATATATGCACTATATATATATATATATATATATATATATATATATATATTCTCTGCTCTTTCACAAATCTGGTCCTAATTTTTTTTTTAAAGTTAGATAATAAAAATACAATTGTCTTCCAATGTGGGGGCGTAGAAGGGGCTAAAAGACTACAGTATCTAACCTTTGACCTTTCCAAGACGGTTTTGAGTTCCTGGAGATCCTGAAAGAGGTGGCCCGTGAAAACACTGACAACCCCGACCTCAGCATTGTCTGGATCGACCCCGACGACTTCCCCCTGGTAAGAACAAGCTGAAGATATGTGAACTGGCTGAACATACTGTGTACAGTGCATTCGGAAAGTATTCAGACCCCTTGACCTTTTCCTAATTTTGTTACATTACAGCCGTATTTAAAATGGATTACATTTTTTTTTTAAATCAATCTACACACAATACCCCATAATGACGAAGCAAAAACAGCTTTTTGGAAATGTTTGCAAATTAAAATAAATACATCGAAATAACTTATTTACATAAGTATTCATGCCATTTTCTATGAGACTCAAAATTGAGCTCTGGTGCATCCTGTTTCCATTGATCATCTTTGAGATGTTTCTACAACTTTATTGGAGTCCACCTGTGTTAAATTCAATTGATTGGACATGATTTGGAAAGGCACACACCTGTCTATATAAGTTCCCACAGTTGACAGTGCATGTCAGTACAAAAACCAAGCCATGAGGTCGAAGGAATTGTCCATAGAGCTCCGAAACAGTATTGTGTCGAGGCACAGATTTTGGGAAGGGTACCAAAAAATGTCTGCAGCATTGAAGATCCCCAAGAACACAGTTGCCTCCCTCATTCTTAAATGGAAGAAGTTTGGAACCACCAAGACACTTCCTAGAGCTGGTCGCCCGGCCAAACTGGGCAATCGGGAGAGAAGGGCCTTGGTCAGGGAGGTGAACAAGAACCCGATGGTCACTCTGACAGAGCTCCAGAGTTCCTCTATGGAGATGGGAGACCCTTCCAGAATGACAAGCATCTCTGCAGCACTCCACCAATGAGGCCTTTAAGGTAGAGTGGCTGGACGGAAGGTAATCCACAGTAAAAGACACATGACAGCCCACTTGGAGTTTGCCAAAAGGAACCGAAAGGACTTTCAGACCATGAGAAACAAGATTCTCTGGTCTGATGAAACCAAGATTCAACCCTTTGGCCTGAATGCCAAGCGTCACGTCTGAAGGAAACCTGGCGCCATCCCTACAATGATACATGGTGGTGGGAACATCATGCTGTGGGGATGTTTTTCAGCGGCAGGGACTGGGAGACTAGTCAGGATCAAGGGAAAGATGAACCGGAGCAAAGTACAGAGAGATCCTTGATGAAAACCTGCTCCAGAACCCTAAGCACACAGCCAAGACAACACAGGAGTGGCTTCGGGACAAGTCTCTGAATGTCCTTGAGTGGCCCAGCCAGAGCCCGGACTTGAACCCGATCGAACGTCTCTGGAGAGACCTGAAAATAACTGTGCAGAAACACTCCCCATCCAACCTGACAGAGCTTGAGAGGATCTGCAGAGAAGAACGGGAGAAACTCCCCAAATACAGCTGTGCTAAGCTTGTAGTATAATTTCTTTAACTAGGCAAGTCAGTTAAGAACAAATTCTTATTTACAATGACTACCTACACCCACGGCCATTCCCTCCCCTAACCCAGATGACGCTGGGCCAATTGTCGCCACCCTATGGTACTCCGAATCACATCTGGTTGTGACACAGCTTGGGAACGAACCAGGTTCTGTAGTGATGCATCTAGCACTGCAATGCAGTGCCTTAGACCACTGCGCCACTCTGGAGGTATACCCAAGAATACCTACAGTAGCAGACCTACAGTAATATACCTACAGTAGTAGACCTACAGAAATATACCTACAGTAATATACCTACAGTAGTAGACTTACAGTAGCAGACCTACAGTAGTAGACTTACAGTAGCAGACCTACAATAGTAGACTTACAGTAGCAGACCTACAGTAATATACCTACAGTAGCAGACCTACAGAAATATACCTACAGTGATATACCTACAGTAGTAGACCTACAGTAGTAGACCTACAGTAGTAGACTTACAGTAGTAGACTTACAGTATCAGACCTACAGTAGAAGACTTACAGTAGTAGACTTACAGTAGCAGACCTACAATAGTATACTTACAGTAGCAGACCTACAGTAGTAGACCTACAATAGTAGACTTACAGAAGCAGGCCTACAGTAGTAGACTTACAGTAGTAGACTTACAGTAGTGGACCTACAGTAGTAGACTTACAGTAATATACCTACAGTAGTAGACCTACAGACACATAAAAGCTTCGTTATAAACTGGGTGGTTCGAGCCCTGAATGCCAATTGGCTGACCGCCGTGGTATATCATATCGTATACCACGGGTATGACAAAACATGTATTTTTACTGCTCTAATTCCATTGGTTACAAGTTTATAATAGCAATACGACAGCTCGGGGGTTTGTGATATATGGCCAATATACCATGGCTAAGGACTGTGTCCTGGCACCCCACTTTGCATTGTGCCTAACAACAGCCCCTAGCAGTCGTATATTGGCCATATAGCACACCCCCTCGGGCCTTATTGCTTCAGTATCCCCCTCAGTACATCATTCAGCCACCAGAGAGCTGTAGTGGTCAACAAACATTCCTCACAGAGAGATCTGAGTCTCTCACTTTCAGTTTCTACATGACTTGCAGCTCTCTGTAGCTTTGTCCTTATAATACCATGTAATATTTATTGTCCAATAAATCTTATCCTTATCTCATACTGTCACTGCCATGAACAAATATATGTCTAAAATGCTGTCCCTCCACACCTGATTCCACTAATCAAAGGTTTGCTGATGGGTCAAAAACTATATCATTGTACTCCTTTGTCTTCCCAGGACCAGGCTTGAAGAAACACTGAGCTAAAGTAAAGACAACCATTGCATTTACAGTAGGGCATAACTCTGGACCCAATCTAGTAGCTGTGTAAGATATCTTTGTAACAATGAACATATTATATGGGAAGGGAAGGGTTTTTCCAAACAATGAATAACATCTGGCCCCCAGTTGATGGCCCTAGTTCTGGTTAGGAAAGATTATGGTCATGTTACATGTTCAGGAAGAAGTCAGGGCTCTACAGTCTAGACACATACAAGCTTCAGTAGCACCCTCAGTAGATCATTCAGCCACCAGAGAGCTGTAGTTGTCCAACAACATTCCTTGCAGAGATATGAGTTTCACACCCAGTTTCTAACTGAAAAAACATTCCTTTGCGGAGATCTGATTATTTCATACTTTCATTTTCTAACTGACTTGCAGCTCCCTCTATCTGATACCGATCTTATCCTTATCTTGTACTGTCACTGCCCTGGGGAAAAAATGTCTAAGTGGGTCAGTCACCGGGATGCAATTTAACAACTAAAGCATTCTACTTCAAGAGGGAGTAACTCACTTTATGTTCATACTGTGTAGATAAAATAATACATTATTTTACAGGTGAGAACAATGTCTTGTTACCAACTTACTTGCCCATCCCTTCCCTAGCCCCTATCTCCTAGCCCCTATCTCCTAGCCCCTATCTCCTAGCCCCTAGCCAGAGTCTCTAACCTGTCCCCCTAAATCCTCGACCCTAAGTATATTTTCTAACCTGTCCCCAAACCATAACCCCTAACCAGAGTTCCTAGCATGTCCCCTAAACCCTAAGTAGAGTTCCTAACCTGTCCTCTAAACCCTAGTCCCCAGAGTCTCTAACCTGCCCCATCCCTTCCCTAGCCTCATCCCTTACCTATACCTAGCCCCATCCTTTCCCTAGCCTCATCCCTTACCTATACCTAGCCCCATCCTTTCCCTAGCCCCATCCCTTCCCTAGCCTCATCCCTTCCCTAGCCTCATCCCTTACCTATACCTAGCCCCATCCTTTCCCTAGCCCCATCCCTTCCCTAGCCCCATCCCTTCCCCAGCCCCATCCCCTTCCCTAGCCCCATCCCCTTCCCTAGCCCCATCCCCTTCCCTAGACCCATCCCTTCCTTATCCCCATCCCTTCCCTAGCCCCATCCCTTCCCTAGCCCCATCCCTTCCCTAGCCCCATCCCTTCCCTAGCCTCATCCCTTACCTATACCTAGCCCCATCCTTTCCCTATCCCCACCCCTTCCCTAGCCCCATCCCTTCCTTATCCCCATCCCTTCCCTAGCCCCATCCCTTCCCTAGCCCCCACCCCGTCCCTAGCCCCACCCCACCCCTTCCCTAGCCCATCCCTTCCCAAGCCCCTAGCCCGATCTCTTACCTAGCCCCATCCCTTTCCTAGCCCCATCCCTTCTCTAGCCCATCTCTTCTCTAGCCCCCATCCCTTCCCTAGCCCCATCTCTTCCCTAGCCCCCATCTCCTCCCTAGCCCCCATCTCCTCCTCCCAGACTCGAAATTGAGCTCTGGTGCATCCTGTTTCCATTGATCATCTTTGAGATGTTTCTACAACTTTATTGGAGTCCACCTGTGTTAAATTCAATTGATTGGACATGATTTGGAAAGGCACACACCTGTCTATATAAGTTCCCACAGTTGACAGTGCATGTCAGTACAAAAACCAAGCCATGAGGTCGAAGGAATTGTCCATAGAGCTCCGAAACAGTATTGTGTCGAGGCACAGATTTTGGGAAGGGTACCAAAAAATGTCTGCAGCATTGAAGATCCCCAAGAACACAGTTGCCTCCCTCATTCTTAAATGGAAGAAGTTTGGAACCACCAAGACACTTCCTAGAGCTGGTCGCCTGGCCAAACTGAGCAATCGGGAGAGAAGGGCCTTGGTCAGGGAGGTGAACAAGAACCCGATGGTCACTCTGACAGAGCTCCAGAGTTCCTCT